>NW_027522411.1:0-156952 GCF_052094955.1 Ictidomys tridecemlineatus
CTGTCTCATGAGTAAACATCATGTCAACCCCAACAGAAGGGCCTCCTGCAAAATTCCTGACCAAGGGACATGACTAAGTACCATGTGGGGTGGTTGTGGTCTGGATCTGGATTGTCCCCAATGTGTTACGGGCTTTTTTCCCCAGGGGAACTGTAGGAGGTGGAATCTGGCTGGAGGGTGTGGGCCTTGGGAGTATGCCTCATGGGACAGTATCTTGTCCCTGCCCCTCTCTGCTTGCTGGCTGCCATGAGCTAAGCAGTTCTGCTCCACCCTGCCACTCTTCCAGGATGATCTGCCTCACCACAAACCTGCAGCCATGAGGTAGTGGATTGTGGACAAAAACCTCAAACTGTGAGCCCAAACATTTTTCCTCTAAGCTTTTTCTCAGGTGTTTTGTCATAGCAATGAGAAGCTGACTGACACAGGAGTCCTGGAAGAGTCCTTATAACATCAAAGAGAGAACACAGGTATAAAAAGTGGTGCGTCCAACTGGAGACTGCCATTAACGGGAATGTACCCTGGTTGGTCTTGGTTTTGGTGACGGTTCCATGAAAGATGTTAACGTTAGGGGTGAGGGCTATTGAGGACTCTGTATTGTGTGTAAATCTAAAATAATTCCCAAATAAAAAGGAGACTAATTAATTGTGGTTGAGGATATGACTTGGAACAAGAATTGCACAAGAGGCCTCTTGGAGTATGAGATGACAGGAAGGAATTAGCACTGTTTGAAATTCTACTGTCTCCTGCCAACTCTCCTCCAAAATGAGTCCATATAATGAGCAAAAAATGGTGGGGAGCAGAAGGAAGGGATGTGGCGGTCCACCCAGATACCAGGAGGGGGCATGATCTGTAAAGAACTATTAAATGATTATCAATCTGCTTATTGTTGCTCTATGCAGGGAATTCTAAACAGTAATAACTGTGGACCTGAAAATTCAACTTTTAACTGTTGAAAATTGAAACCAACCTAAGTCTTGGTCCCAGTGTTGAACGTTACTGCTTTAATCAGAATATTTGTCCCTAGAAGAGGAGGCTCATGACCTGCTTGTTGAGACTAACGACTCCTCAAGATTCCAAGTCCTCATCTCAGCAATGCCAGAGCAGGGTGGGCACCTGCCTTCTGAATTCCACCCCAAGCCCTCGATCTCTGCCCTTAAACCTGTGAAGACCCTGCCCTATTTCCTTAGGTTATTAGACTTGTAGTCAGGAGTACCTCCTTCCCCTCTCTCTCCTGACTTGCAAGTTTTCTCTGCTGGCCCTTCTGAAGGGTCCACAGGGGTAGCGTGAACAGTCATCCCTCTGGACCTGTGGGTTTTGCATCTGTTGACTCAACCAGTCCCCGATCAAAACCATACAGGGGGAAAAATACATACGAACATACAAACTTTTTCCTTGCAAGTCGCAATCAAATTAATAACTTACTTTATGCCTGACAAATTCTACATAATACAAGGGAGGGGAAATGTGGGATTTTTGGAAACACTATCCTATTCCATGTAGGACTTGGGCCTCCATGTGGGTCCAGGAAGTGCACATCACCCACCCCAGAGATCAAGCCACAGCTGTAGATGCACTATTGCCCATGTGCAAAGATAAATAGGCACAATGATGGTCATGCACAGAAGGGCTTGTGGCAAAGTGGTAGTAACCTGGGTGTCCAGCAAGGTGGGAGTGGCCAAATAGAACTCCTGAGACTGGGCAGGTGAGCATGCTCGCCAAGGCTGAAGACGCACGACCCCATTCTGAGACATCTATGTAATAACTAATATTCTAATACATAGAAAGTGATCGTTTTTTTTCCAAAACATCCAAATGTAAATGTTTGAAACAAACATACTGGATAATAGAGGAATAAACCCATAGTGGTCATCTCCGGGGAGAGCCAAAGACTTTTCTTTATTCATATTTTAATTGTAGAAATAGTGGAGGGAGGCTAGACGATGAACATCATCTTGCTGAATTCACAAATTCTCTCACCTGGACCAACACCGAGCATGTCTGACTCATTGTCCTAGCTTAGCTATGGCCCCAAGTGAGTCAGATCAGGGCCTTTGCTATGCATGGCTGTGAGCCTGACCTGACACTAAATCTTCATGTCAGTCTCAAGAGAAGTAGCTGTCCCCAGCTGCAGTGGGGAAAATGAAGCTCAGCTGTTGAAGGTCACACGGACAGCAGCGTGTGATGATCAGAACCTCGTATTTCAGCTCAAGCACCACAGGACTAAGCATAGAAAGCAGTACCTCACTCTCACTGCCTTATGATGTAGGTACTGATTGTTTAGTGCACAGAGGAGGAAACCAAAGTGTCTAGAGAAGATCTACAAGATACCCAGCCAGTGTACAGTGACGGTGGGGACTATTATTTCAGGTTACATTTCTGGATGACAAGACCCCAAGCTTTCAGATCCATGCTGAAAATCTCCTGCAGGAAGCCCGCAGGCTTCTCTGCAGCTTGCGAGGGGGTTCCAGGGCCCTTGGCTGCTCTTGGGTGACATCTAATGACGACCCATCCATCCAGGAGGGCACTGCCTGGCCATCCTCCATGGTACCTCGGGTGTGTTCTGGAAGAACTTGTCCTGAGACCAGGGTGTGGATGCATGGGCTGTGTTGATGGGCCGTCCACAGGACAAACAGGTAATGGAGAGGGAGAAGCCCAGCAGAGGGGTGACTTCAGAAAGTCCCAGCCTCAGCTGGATCCTGGGGGGAGCTCTGGGATAGGAATCGGGCCCCTGGATTATCTGGTCTCCAGGCAAGGACTTGGACTGCTGTGGTCCCCATCAATTGGTCACTGCCTGGGGTCAGCCCAGGACAACTCGAGGTTCCATATACATCTGTCAGCAAAGGAGTCCAGAGCAACCTTCAATATCCCACAGGCAATCTCCCAGAGGGTGCCCCTTCTCCTGGGCACCATTGTCCTACCCTGGGACCCAGTAATCTCCTTATGAATCCAGCCTCCTGCTGTGTGAAATGATTAAAAAATCAGAAGCTTTTCTTCCAGGAGCCTATGACAAGGAGGTCTTAAGTAAAAATAGAACTGGCAGCTTGTAGCCGCTGGATCCATTGATCCTTAATGTCCCTTTGGCCCACCTCCAGAACTCTACCCTAGGAAGACAGGTGTTATCACAGCACATACTCGATGTGGACAAGGGTGTTGATCGTGGTGCATTTCATACCATCAGGAAAGCACATCCTGCCTGTCCCTCCATAAGCAAATTGTTGGGGCACAATGGCCCATTCCAGGTGTGGAATAGCATGCAACTGTTAAAAAGAAAGAGGTTGCCTGAAAGCATTCAAGACCTGGTAACAAAAAACACTGCAGCATTGATGCTGTACAAACCAGTTTTTGAAAAGGGTATGTCCAATGTGTACACGTTGGTACAATCTGGGGGAGAAGCAGGGGCTAACAGTATTTTCTTTAAAGACAGACCTTCACGGGCCGGGATTGCGGCTCAGTGGTAGAGCACTTGCCCAACATGCATGAGGCACTGGGTTCGATCCCCAGCACCACATAAAAGTAAAGGTATTGTGTCCATCTCCAAATAAATATATTAAAGACCTTCACGGCTATTCCAGGTTATAAAACTAAGATCTTGAAAAGTGGCTGAGCAGAGCACAAGGTGGGGAGGGGGCAGCTTCAGCCAGACCACCCCCTCCCGGACTCCTCCTCCTGCTTCTCCAAGGTGGGAATGGCCAGCTTCAGGGCATCACCCCCTCCACCTCTCTCTGCTCCAGGCCCTGCCCCCAGCTGTCCCATCAGGTCCTCCTGGGACATCTCATGTTGACATGGCCCATGCTGCCCAGCCACCAGCGCTCAGCAGGCCTGCTGCCCTGGCCCTGACCCCAGCTCTCCGAGAAGTTGAAAGGCCACAGTGAGATAACCCAGCTTCAGCCACCCACCCCCAGAGGATGGAAGAGGCGGAGGAGCCCTGGGCTGCCCTGTTCAGGGCTCTGAAGAGCCCCCATGACGACAGTCCCCAGGTACTGAGCACTGGGTACGTGCCAGGCACCATGCTCGGCCCTTTACCGCATCCCGGCCTCTCAACGAAGAGCAGGGACACTGACACCAGCCCTGAGTGTCTCTGGGCTTGGCCTGCTGTCTGTGAGGTGGGCAAAATGGCACCTGTGTCGCAGGCTTGGAGAAGGGATTAAGTTCACATGTGTTTGCTGTACCTTCCACCTCCTACCTGCAGGTTACCTACTACACACGCTCTTTTCTATGTGTCTACCCCTGCACATGGTGGGACCCAGCCAGTCCTTATTAAGCGCTTTTGTTAATTTGCCTTTATCATAGTAGGTAAGAGCTCTGCAGATGAGCTCCCACAATAATAAGGAAGTCCGGCCACCGTGATTGACAGGCGGGGCAAGTTGTCACCCACTGAAACTCCTGCAGACTTGGGCTCTGACAGCTGCAAAACTCAGAGCAACTTGATGAATTTCTCCAAAGGGACGAGAGCAGGGGCTAGGCCTGCTGCAGGGCTGGTACTTGGTCCTCCAAAAGGGAGTGCAAGGACCTTGGTCCATTTGCTGCCCAGGTGCGAGGGCACCCTTACTATCCTATGGCACCTTACGTGGTCTCTGTGAATAGCTGCTGTGGGACGTGTGACCACAGCAGCCCCGCTCACGACCTACGCTGCTGGGGACATTGGGAAATGAGCTGAGGTTGGCCAAGGGTGTGTTGGAGATCAACTTCTGGGCATAAAGAGCCTCGTTTATCTCCTGTGGAGTGGAGGCCTTTTTAGAGTGTCACCTTGCCATAATGAAAATATGACTTAAAATGCCACCGACTGAGGGTGCTGGCTGGGCACTTTATAGGTGCCATCTCATCCGACCCCCTATGACCTCGTGAGCAGCCACCTCTTCAAACTGAGCAAGACTGATGACATCGTGGAGCATGTCCCAGTGTGTCCACCCTGCGCCAGGCCCCATGCTGAGCTGGGTGCTCCCCAGTGCTCAGAAGGAAAGGCCGAGGGGCACAGAGGTGGAATCACCAGCCCCAGGTCTTGGGGACAGTCAGTGGCAGAGCTGGGAGGCCCATCAGAGCCCTCCTGGGCTTCTGGTCTCGCTTTACCCAGGCAAGGGGTGGCTTCGGCTGGAAGAGCACCAGGGACCCCGTGTGGCAAAATGCTGCTGGACCCCAGAGTGGTTCCAACAGAAGTGGGAACCCTGGGCCTTGGGGAGGGAGGTGTGGCAAGAAGGAAGTCATCCCCCTCCCTCCGCCACCCAGGAGAATGGGATTCCTAGGAAAGAAGCGGATTTGCTTCCTCTCATTGGCTCAAGTCAGAAAACAAATAGCACAAATGTCCAACAAGAGCCCGGCTCAAGGACTCACCCAAGGCCATTACATCACGTCTGGGAACACAGGGGTTTGGAAAGAGAATGCTAGGAAAGTGGTAGATACACTCCAAGGACAGTCATTCTAAGAAGAAACCTGCGCTTTACCCCCTGGCAATCAGACGTTGAAGGTGTGTCCCAGGCTTAGACCTAATGGTAAAATCAAAGGCGATTTCTCATAGATTTTTTTTTGTTCTTATTTGTGTCTTCAAAGTTGATAAACCTAAATGCTTTATTTTCCCTCTGGAGTAAAACACTGTGGTATAGACACTATTTTTAACCCAACTTTTGTGGGCCTCAGTTTCCCCACTGGGATGATTCAAAGGTGAGCTGTCTCTCACCACCCTCCTCAGGTTTTGGGGGTGTCAGAAGGTGGGGTATGCCCAGGGAGAGCTGATGCGGGGACAAGGAGTTGTCGTGGTGGCTGGTTTTGACCCCTTGCCCTCTGAGGAAGAGGAATGGCCAGTTCTGCTCATTTGGCAGATGAGCAATCGTGGCCATGCCTGCCCTCCAGAACCTGAAGCCCGCTGGTGAGCCGCAGCTCAAGTCCCTAAAGTGGATGTTTGGTGGCATCCTTTGGATCCAGGGGCTCTGCCCTCAGCTCTCCCCTGCAGCTGGTCCCAGGTTTGAGATGTTTTAGCCCTGGACATGCACAGGGTAGGCCCTGGTGCTGCGTCCCATACACACCCTGTCCCCAAATCCAAAGTGACACATTCCCAGACTCCCCAGCAGATGCTTCTGCAAGGTCCTGAAACCGGGCACCCTTCTGCTAATGAGAGGCAGGGTGTAGTAGGGTTAGCAGCTCACCCTAGGCCTCGCGGTCATCCTGAAGCTGGATAAACTCACCCCCTGCCACATCCATCCTTCTGGCTTGGTGTGCTGTCCCCTGAGAACACCTGGCCCCTGGCGCTCCTCCTCCCTTGTGTGCCAGACTCAGCTGTCCCCCCAAGAAAGAGGGATGGATGGAGCTCTTCAGCCCATAGTCAGCCAGAGGGCAGCAGGTTCCTACCAAACGCCGTGTCTCTCCCTCCCTCTACACAGACACACACACACACACACACACACACACACACACACACACACACACACCCTCTGACATTTTTCTTCATTTTACAAACCCAAGCTAAGAGTGGCCTGCCCACCCCCCAGGTGTCCCATGAGGACGAGGTGAAGTCACACTTGCGAAGCACTTAGGCATCGTCGTAGTAAGAGAAGCGCCTCACACTGATCATCTCTGTCCCTATTACCCAGGGCACTCGGGAGCCATGTTGGTGGACCAGCCAGAGTCGGGGCTGGAACTCAGATCTCCTGACTCTATTGCTTTCTTT
Source organism: Ictidomys tridecemlineatus (assembly GCF_052094955.1). Classification (NCBI taxonomy): domain Eukaryota; kingdom Metazoa; phylum Chordata; class Mammalia; order Rodentia; family Sciuridae; genus Ictidomys; species Ictidomys tridecemlineatus. Next base: position 6,659 of record NW_027522411.1, read on the forward strand.
CTTAATGTTGTTGTTTCCAACGGGGGCCTATCAGGAGCAGGGTGGGCTGCCTGGGGCTGGGGGGGGCTGGAAAATGCTTCCCAGAGGCCTCTGAGGCTCCACAGAAACGTGAATGGTCCTCCCACCTGGGCCTTTCACCTGGGCCTCCCTCCCGGGCCTCCCCACACTAGAACCCCTGTGGCCTCACCTCCACCCTGCTTTCCTGCCAGCTAATGGTTTCTGCTTGCCTGATTCCAGGGCCATTTTTCTTCCTGAACAGCCCAGAAATCTAAATGTGTGCTGAGTGGGGGGCAGGAAAGCTTTTACTTGTGAGAATACCTCGGGAGTCACAGCGAAGGCAAGAAGGGGAGGGGGATATTACCTGGAAGTGATGCCAGGCCCCCTCCGTTCACCAAGGGCTCAGAAGATGCCTGTCAGCTGGGGACAGCCCTCCTCAGAGCCTGGCCATGAGCCCTTAGAATCCCCCAGGAGGGCGTGGCCACCTAAACATTGGCAGGACACCAAAGACGTCAAGGCACAAAGACGGAATTTAAATGGTGGTGGGACTCGCAGCACAGAGATGCCAAAGAAAATCCTCTAGAAGAGACTTCACAGAGCACCAGCAGCTCCCCGTCTTGAATCTTTGTTGAGAGCCACAGCCAAAGGGGCCCCAGCAAACTTTCAGACTGCCAGCTGATGATTGGCTCACAGCGGCCCCAGCAACTTTTAGCTGATTGGCTCCTCTGCGGTGATGCTCATTGGGCTGTTTCCCTGCCCTTTCAGACCACAGAGCTGCTCATTGGGGGACTTTTTTGGCTCCACCCAAGCAACCCAGCCAATCAGCCTCAAAGAGAAGAAGGATGGGGGAGGTGGAGAGGCTTGTGGTTGGGGAAGAGGCTTGTGGGAAGCCAGTGGTGGCAGTTGGGCTCTGAGGGTTTTTCCTGAGGAGCTGTTTTGTTTGGCATGTGTGGTTCTAAAAATAAAGTTTGTTTCTTTTGACAAGTGGCTCCTGAATTGTGCCCAGCCAGACTGTGGCAAGTACCCAAACAATCAGCTCAAAAGGTAGAGCTTAATGCAGTATTACAAGATTTTGTGATGTTTAAAGATTCTGTATTTAATTTATTTTCCGATAGTCAGTATATAGTTAATGCTATAGTATCCCTTGAAGATGCTGGTAGGATTTCCCCTTCCTCTACAGTTTTCTCTTTGCTTTCCACTATACAAAGTCTAATCTGGGACAGAAAAGATCCATTCTTTATGGGACATATCAGGGCACATACAGGATTGCCTGGTTCCCTTAGTTTGGGCAATGATTTAGCAGATAAAACTACACATGACATATATATTTTCTCTACACTAGAAGAAGCTATAAATTTTCATAAAAAGTTCCATGTCAATGCTAATACTTTACAAAAGCATTTTAAAATAACTAAGGAACAAGCTAGACAAATAATAAAACAATGTCAAAATTGTGTGACCTTTTTACCACAAGTTAATCTTGGAGTCAATCCTAGAGGACTGATACCTAACCATATTTGGCAGATGGACATCACACAATTGCCAGAATTTAGAAAATTAAAATATTTGCATGTTACAGTTGATACTTCTTCTGGATTTTTGATAGGCTCCCTTCATGCCGGAGAAAAAACTAAAGATGTTATAGCTCATTGCTTACACTATTTTGCCACTGTGGGCATTCCAAAACAATTAAAAACAGATAATGCCCCTGGTTATACTTCTACCTCTTTTAAACAATTTTGCTCACCATTTGGCATTAATCATATAACAGGAATCCCATACAATCCACAAGGACAAGGCATAGTTGAAAGAGCTCATCAAACGATTAAAATGTACTTATTAAAGCAAAAAGAAGGAATTGGGAGGGGTATATATGTATATATTCCTCAAAGATAAACTTAAAATAACCCTTTTTACTCTAAACTTTTTAAATTTGAATTCATCAGGACTTAGTACTGCAGAAAGGCATATGTGTCCAAAAAATGTGCATAAGCCCAAGGTACTTTGGAAGGATATTCTAACAGGACAATGGAAAGGTCCTGACCCAGTAATTGTCTGGAGTTGGGGATCTGTTTGTGTGTTTCCACAGGGAGAACAGCAGCTGATTTGGATTCCAGAGAGATTAACTAAAGCAATTTCTACAGACCAAAAAGAAGATGATTTGGCTCAAATCCATAACAGCTGATATCCAAAACTCCAGTTTGGCTATCCTTACATCTGCGACAGAACCAGTATGCTTTTTTCAATATCTATTTTATTATTACCCTTTCCCACATCATGAAGCTGTATTTTGTTTTTTGAGCTCATACAGACCTAGGTTAATGTTTTGCTGATCAGTGCTATTTTTTGACTATAGAGTTTTTAAACATTGCAATGGAGATTTCACCTGTAAAAAGTTATAAGGCCTTTACTATTATGTTATGTGTTGTGTGCACACTTGTGTTTTATGTTATATGTTTGAATGTATGTATGTCCATGTATCATATATGATGAGCGCTCATGAAAAAATGGATCCAAATTTTTTTTTATTCACGTGATTTAAATGGTAAAATTTAAACTGAGTAAACAGCTGTTAAGGATTGTTTTAATATATGAATAAAAAAGGAGGTTAATAGATCTGTTTGTTAACTTTACCTTTCCTTTTCATTATATTTAATAATTCTGTTGAAGATAAGGTACGTTGTTAAGAAAATTGTTTTCTAAAAAAAATTGTTTTCTTTTAGTGCCTTCTGGAATGTTATTTAATTGTTTCTTCAGCCATTATTGCCAGAATTTCTATCTTTATCCCAGTGTCGGTGAAGACAAAGATAAAACCAATCTACAGCTTCTGCAATAGACATCACTGAACTGCTTGCAGAACTTGCCTAGACTATGAATCACTTGTATGCATTGTGAACTCACCTGTATGCATTGTGAACTATCTGTTGGTACTGCGACTTATGGTAGTGTTGGGGTATTTTTGCTGATGATGTCATCAGTGGTACAATTTTTCCAAAAGGAGCTGTCAATTGGCTTGGTGTATCTTCCTACCTTCTGCTTGTCATGTTCATTTAGCTAAAATTTGGGGGCCAACAGAGGTGAGGCAAAGAATCTCATCCCCCCCCACACTGGTACAAAGACCTATCCACAGGTGTGGCTGTATACTGGACCAGTAGTCAGTGACGGGTAAGATCCAATTGCAATGGTACCAACCTAAGACAGGAGGCTGATGCCTTGAGGTCAGCTCATCCGATAACGGGTAAGGACCATATGTACTATTGGACAACCTAAGGCGTCTCCGCCAAATCTTGATTAACTTGACTAGTAGAACATGGAGAAGTGACATGTAGGGACAGCCGAGTCTTGATCATAACAGGTCTTGAACCTTTGCCTCCGGGTCCCCTGAAAACTTGCTTCAAGTCAGCTGCCTTGTAAGAAATCCCACCCATCTGATGGCACAGGCTGAGAGGAAGACCAAGCTTCTTGGAGAGGTCCTTGAGAAGAAGGCGCCACGCAGAGAATAAAGAAGGCCAAGGAGCACCCAGGCCCCAGGTAGGTGCGTGAAGAAGCCTTCTTGGAAGTGGATCCTGCTGTCCTAGTAGACCCCTGGTGGATCAAAGAGAAACCACCCAGCTGAGTCCTCCTTAAACTGTTGTCCAGGAAAATCATGAGCAAATTAAAATAACTGTTCAAAGCTACCACATTTGGAGGGTAGTTTTTTACACACCCATAGAATAAACAGACTGATCACCACTTTCCTCATTTTGCCATACCACCATATTATCATTCCCTAAAGATTCTCCTCCTTGAAGTCGGTTTTTTTTTTTTTGTTGTTGTTGTTATTTTTTTACTTTTTAAGCGTTTAGACCAGTATCATGGGCTATGGGCTGATTTGTAAGTGTCCCCTCAAAATCCATGTGTTCATGTTCTTACCCCAAGTACCTCGGGATTTCTTTAAAGAGGGGTCATCAGGGTGGGCCCTGACCCAGTAGGACTGGCTTCCTTGGAAGAAGAGGAGATGAGGACCTTCAGAGAAGGAGGCCATATGAACTTGAAGACGGCCATCCTTCAGCCAAGGAGAGGCCCTGCAGGGGAGCACATGCTCACTGGGAGGACAACCATAAACTTCCATCTTCGAAATGAGGGTTTGATTCAGGGAGGCCCCGGAGAAGCAGTGGCATTGAGAAGGCCACAGAATGTTGACGGGAGAGTTGGGCGAGAGCCAGGGCTGCTTCCTGACTCCCACACTGGCTTCCCCCCAGCCTCTGTAGTTGTGGGAAATTTTTAGCATCAAACTGGATGTTCAATCTCCCAACACAAAGGGACAAAATTTCACTTAGACAAAAAATATCCTTCTTAGTCTATCAGCCACTAACCCTTTAGTGTGAATTTAGGGACTGTGTTTCCTTAGTGGGATCCCATCTAGAATGATATGAATGCACTGGGGAATTCAAGGCTGAAAATCTGGCGGCCCCGAAAGGGGGAGGACTCCCTGCCCTGGTTGAAACCCTGCCCCCCAGTGATGGCATGAGGAGGGGGCCTGTGGAAGGTGATTGGTCAGGAAGGCCTTCCAGAGAGATCCCTCCCTCACTCCCCCACATGGGGACAGAGCCAGAAGACACCGTCTGTGAACCAGGCAGCAGCCCTCACCTGGCCCAGATCTACTGGCACCTTGGTCTTGGACTTCCAGCTCCAGAACCGTGAGCACTACAGGGTGGTTCACAAGCCACCCAGCTTGTGGCTTTCTACGGGAGCCCTAATGGACCATTTCAGTCTGCTTTTTATGGCTGTGACCAAAAGACCTGAGAGAACAACTTGGAGAAGATTGGCTCCTGGTTTCCAAGGTCCAGACCATGGTTGGCCAGCTCCACCGCTCTGGGCCAAGGTGAGGCAGATCATCATGGCGAACGGGCATGGAGGAGGGAAGCGGCTCAGGACCCGGCAACCAGGACGCACTCACCAGGGACAAACTCAAACCCCAAAGGCACTCCTCTAGTGACCCACCTCCTCCAGCCACACCCTGCCTGCCTACAGCCACCCCTCAGTTAATCCATATCAGAGGATTAATCCACTGGTTAGGCTTCAGCTCTTAAAGTCCAATCATTTCACTTCTGAATGTTCTAGCAGTCTCACACGTGAGACCTCGGGGACACCTCATATCCAAACCACGACACCTCTCAAAAAAAAAAAAATCCTCCACATCACATGTACAATGTGGCCCTCGGTTCCCTGCCCCCGGGCAGTGGGTTCTGGGGTGCCAAAAGGGGTGTCTAGTCCTGTGCGCTCATTCACTCAGCCTCTGTTCTGTCTAGAGTTGGATGGAGCCCTGTTTCCCTTGGTCTGTGGTGGGCGAGCCTTCCCTGACACACGGCTCACTGGAGAGTAGTAGGGGAAACTCTCTCCTTTATTTTTAATTGATCAGCCTCAAAATGCGATGCACTCGGCTGGCTGCACCTGAACCTGGGTGGTGCTAATGGGAGTCACTGGGGGTTGTGCCACTGGGAGCCTTCAGGATCCACAGCCCACGGTGCCATGTCACCCATGCACCAGTCACACCTGAACCTAAGGAGACCTAAAAATGACTTCCTGCAGAGGACTGGGCCTCAGGAACTCGCCTCCCTTCCCAGTGCTCCCTGGGCTCACCTCCCAAGCAAACACTTCCCCTCCTCCATCATCTCCAGACCTGGTTCTGAGGAGCCCAGTCCAAGGTGCCTGCCACCTCTGCAGAGAAGGCTGGGGCTTTTTCCTAGGTGATACTTGGGTGAGTCTGTCCTGGTCACACTGCTGATGCCCGGAGAGGGTAGTCCCCGCTGCTTCCCGAGCTATCCTGCACTTTGCAGCCTTCCTGTGAAGCTGAAGAAGCCCCCCTGCTCCTGTCCCTTCTCAAATAGGCAAAGAACGAGCCAGTGGTTCTGGACATCCCAGGGCCTGGCTCAGAGCTGCTTGAGTCCAAGCCCCGTGCCAGCCTGGGCATGAGAGAATGGATATGGCCAACTCCTCCTCCCCACATCCCACTGGAAAGGGAGTGGCCTTTACAGAATTTTATGGAGACAAGAGGAGGGGGCTAAATGGATATTCCCAGGATCCAGAGGTCACTAAGCGACACAGTTAAAAAATAATAATAATCTTCCCTAGAAGTTGGGAACAGAAAATCAAGTTGCCACGAGTCTCTACAAGCATGAGAGAGAGAGAGAGAGAGAGAGAGAGAGAGAGAGAGAGAGAGAGAGAGAGAGATCACTCTGTGTCAGCTTGCCTATACCTGGGCAGTCCCCAACCAATATGCATTTCCTCTGGCTCTAAGATTTGTTTTATGGGCTGTTTTTTTGGGGGGGAAAGAAGTAGAATAAAGTTTTTGAAATATCATCACTGAATGCTTCCAAAAAGACTCAGAACCCTGAGTAGAGAGGGAGGTGTGGTTGCTTCCCTGGGTAGGAGCCACAGGGAGTCCAGGACCATCTGGCCAGCTCTGGATGGGGCTGGCCAAGCCCAGGGCAGAGGAAGTCATCTTGCAGAGATGCCAGTGGACCACCCTGGGCAGGGCTGCTCCGCAGGGGCCACAAGTGGCTTGTTCTCTCCCAGACAGCAGGGCACCGAGCTGAGAGGAAAGGTTGGAGACAGCGTGTGTCTTGGCAGAGCAGGCGAAGGGTCCGGGAGATAGTCCATTTATAACAAGGGTGTTTGCATCTCCTGTGCTTATGCAGAAGAAAGCCAGCGTGGACTCCGAGAGGGCTGGAGCCTGGGGGGATTGGAAACGTGGAGATAGAGATTATGGGGTAGGGAGATGGGAAAGTGGGAGGGCTGGGTGCCAGGTTTCTGCACCTCTTGAGCTGTCAGACAGCAGAGGGAGGAGGGCAGCAGCTTCTGTGCTTGCCCCATGTGACCAAGGCACAGAAAGCCAACCAAGGCTTAGGTCAACTGTCACTGACCGACATTTTCCAATACCCTTAGGGGGAACCTAGGTGCATGCCCGATCACCAACACGGAAACACCAGGACGTGACCTGGTGAAGCATGCCACCCACCACCTGGAGGTGAAGCTTGGCATCAGGATGCTTGCATATCAGCTGGTGTGAGCCAGATTCCTCTCAGAGGGAAACAACAGTCCCAGCTAGCATGGAACTCAGCTGGCTCTCAGCTTCTGATGTCCTGCATCCTGGAAAAAAATCTGTCCGTCCTTGGAAAAACATTTTGGTTGGTAAATCATGCTGACTACACAGAGAGCTCACCCTGGGTCTTTTCAAGCAATTGGTGATTCTGTTGCCAAAATAAGTCCCAGTCCCACTGTGGCCTGCCTAGTGCCATGCTGACCTCATCAACGTGGTCCACGTGTGTCGTCAATGCTGATGTCCTGCCCCGCCTCCCCGGTGCACATACCCCTTAGCTGCTGCCCGGGCCTCATGCGGGAAACTGACATGGACCTTCCTGGAGAACTGACCCGGGCTGCATCAAGCTAACCAGCTGGAGTCGAGGGCCTGCAGGTTCCCAGGCCTCGGTTGAATGCAATGGTTCTTAGCCAGGTAACACGGGGCACATCTAGAGACAATTTCAGTTGTCGTGACTTGGGGCATGCTACTGAACTCAAGTGGGCAGAGGTCAGGGATTCTGCTGAGTCTCCTTCGGTGCCCAGGTTATCCCCCAAGTGTCACTAGTTCCAAGGTGGAGAAACCTCGGTGCAATATGGCATCAACTTCTCTGTCACCTGATTGATTGACAGATGCCTTCCCTCTTGCTCCCCTCCCACAAATCTCGGTCCTCCCTCCTCAGACCACACAAGTGCGGTTTGGACCCCAGAAGACAGCCCAGGATACTTGAGAAGAGACTTGGGCTGCTCCTGAGGGATTAAGCCCCCTGCCTCCTGTCGGGTTCGCAGGAGCAGCAGCTGACAGGAGGAGTCGCCCAGAGTGATTGATTAAGGAAATGCACCAGGAGAAACCAATGGAGGATGAGGGAAGAAGACACCCAGCCAGGGTGAGATCTCAGCAAAGCCTCGGCTTAGCCTGATCCTGCGGGGGAGCCTTGCTGTGTAAATTATAGCTCAGAGTGGGGCCCAACATTCGAGGCAAAGTAGCGGGGGCTCGGGCGCTGACCCGCCATGGCTGAGCTTCCTACAAAAGCAGTGCTGAGTTCAGATACTCAATGCTGTCCCCCATTGAGGGGCCATCAGCTCCTGGACTTGCAGGCAAAGCATCATGTATCCTCTGATCAGACCTCCAAAGACAGTCACAGCTGCAGCCACAGGACACACGAGGTCATAGAGCTGAGGACGTTATCCCAGGAGGGGTAAGAGACAGGGACTCCGGGTGGAGCTTCAACAGTGCAAATCTGCTGAAAACCCAGGTGACCCGGTTAAAACCAATCACCCACTTCTGATCTGCAAAGTGCCAGATTCTGCACATGTGTCCCTCCTCCCCAGGAGCCAGCAGAAAGCCATAGTGGATTGAGCACCCACGAGATGAGTGGGAAGTGTGGTGTGACGCCCTCGCCACCGGGGTCTGCCATGCCTTCCCCTCGCCTCCTAAGAGGCTGCAGACGTCTGTCCCTGCTCGTGATTTATTTGTCTCTAAGGTTGTTCATTAAAGGAAGCACATCTGCGCATCAAATCCACCCGGCTTCATCAGCTGAGCGCTCACCACTCTCTGGCAGACAGCCCTGCCTCCAAAGAACCATCTTCAGAATGTTCTTGAAGCCATGCGTGAGCTGGAGGATGCTTGAGAGCATCGAATTTTCTTTCCAAAATTGGCTGCAGACCTTCATTCTGGGCAGGGCGAATTTCCCGTTCCGTGGGATTACCCAGGAGGACCCGGGCCCCAGGAAAGTGTCAAGACTGAGCGCCTCTCCTTGGTGCCATGGATTTGCCATATTGTTAGGTCTCCTCCTTGGCAAGGGATGCTTCGATAGTGTACCACAGTGGACGGCTCATGCCACTGACAGTATTGCCTCGCCATTCTGGAAGATGGACGTGTGGGATCACAGCATGGCAAGGCTGGCTCCTCCTGAGAGCCACGAGGCACGTCTGTTCCATGCCTCGCCCCTGCCGTTGGTTGGCAGACTTGGGCTACAGACCATGTGCCCCACCTCTGCCTTCACCTTGATGTGGGGGCCTCCTTGTGTGCACGTGTCTGTGCCCAAATTTCTCCTTTTGATGAGACACCCACCATATTGAATTCGGGACCCCCTCCTCTAATGTGGTCTAACACCTTCAAGGACCCTGTTGGGAGGCCCTGGAGTTTAGGGCTTCAACAGGTGAGTATTTGGGAAATGCAACTCCGTCTCCTACAGGCGTCTCACGGCAGGACGGGCTGCCATCCCGTGTTGTTGGGATGATGTTGGAGTGAAGGGTGGAGGTGAGTGTTCACAGGACAGAGGAAGGGAAGATGGCTGGGTGACAGACAGGTCAACTATGGTGAGAATGAGCCAGCCTTGGCCCACAGCCTCTGCCGAGCCTCCCGGTGGCACCAGTGTCTCCACACCCTCTGTGCACCTCTTCCTATCTGCCCACACCTGCCTTTCACCCCCATGTGTTCCCTCCCCCCACCTGGGACACACACACACACACACACACACACACAGATTGGCCCCAGTTCCAGGTCGGCTGCCCCCAGCTTGCTGCAGGTAACCCTGACCGTGTCGTGGACACTCTCTCTGAAGACTCTGTCCCAAGGTTTGTGGATACCCTGGGCAAGGCGAGGCCCTTGACATCACTCCTCCTAGGCCACAGGCACCTTGACCAACAGAGGTGGGAGCCAACTGATAAGTGCTCCCGTCCTGGGCCCCTGGCAGACACTTCTGAGATGCGTTTCATAGGACTCCTTGGGTCCAGCAGAAGAGGCACTGGACGCCTATGGTGTGGCCAGGTCCTCCGGCTCCTGCCCTGATCTTTGTCCTTCTCCGTGGGGTCAGGTCCTACGTTGGCTCTCTGTGCATGAACCTTGCCTCCGGCTCTGCTCTCAGACTCAGGCTAAGACCTTCTGGGCACTTCCACAAAAGGGAGTGGGCTTCTGCCTGGTGCCAACAGCACATCCCACCTCCTCCAACCCCCTCCCATGGGGACAAAGAAAGCTTTCAGGAGACAGCATTGGGCGGGTGGGGAGAGGGGGTGGCAGACACCTTCTCGTTCCTGTGAGCTGAGATGGGCTAGGGGCTTGAGGGAATCCCCTGGGCCACTGAGTAGCTCTATTTCCCAAGAGCCCTGACGCTTTCTGCAGCTAGTATTTGGAAGTGGGCTGGTCCTCCAAAAAAATAAATAAAGCCACCCTCCCAGGAGTCCCATCCCCCTCCCCCTCCCAGGAGCCCCACCCTGTAAGCAGGGCACCCCTGGGGCTGCTTCAGCCCTGAGAGCAGCCCTGAGAGCAGGTCTCAGCAGGGCTCTGGGCCATGGCCAGGGCTTGAAGCTTTGAAGCCTCACCTTCCCACGAGGAGCCTTGGGCCAGTGGCTTCTGCTGTCCACACCTTGGTATTCTGCTCTGTGCAATGGGCATCCTAACAACGTGGAGGGCAGTGACCTCAGGGGAGCCTCGGGGAGTGGAAGGGTGCTGCGCGTGTTCTGCTTCTGCATCAAGGGTGCTGCTCTCTGGGTGGGTCTGGTGGGTGACCACTGAGGATGTCTGTGGTTCTTTAATAAGAACTTTTAAACGCAAAATAAAATATTACCTGCTACTGCTGCTATTAGTGATGTCATTCATTCCAAGCTGTAGGAGAACCTGGAGGCACTCTTGGCTGATGCCAGGACCCCAGGGGCCCTGCCTGGGCCCTTGTCACTCGACACCCCTGAGCAAGAGCCCAGGTCACATGCTGGGGACCGCTCCCAGTTATCCCCATTTTACAGAAAGGGACATCGAGGCCTGTAGAGTCAAGGTCACCCAAACACAGCCCGTGCTCCTGATGGCTGCCCTTCCCAGGGGCCCCAGCCCTCCATCCGTTTCCTCCTCGCCCTCACCCCTGCCCTCTGTCCCCTCCCTGGCCAATGCTTTTAGCCAGGCTGGGTCCTTGCCAACTCTGGGCTGTCACAGCATTGCCATCTTTGATCACCAGGCAGCCCAGATGTTGGGCTGATCAAAGGCAGCTGCTGCCTGGACCCTCCCCAGAGCGCACCATAATGGATACTCTTGGAGAGGGCAGAGCCTGGTGGGACAGAAGCAGGATGTGACAAGGAGCCTTGCTGGGTGGGGCTCCGCTGGGTGGTGCCAGGGAGCTAGCTGGGCTCTGGGGCCTTCCCTGATGCTGCAGGTCTCAGAAGGACCAGGTCATGGCAGAGAAATGGGTGCTCAGCCCAGGACATGCTGCAGCTAGATCCAGGGCCCTTGCCTCACGTCAGGTCATGCAGCACCATGTCAGAGGTGAATGAGGAGGCGGGAGGCAGCCTGGCTCCTGGGGATGATTCCCACCATTGACGTGACCCCAGCATCTCACAGGTGCTCCAGAGACAAATTTCCTGCTACAACTAAATTAATTTTTTTTTAGAAAAAGCAGAGCATGCAACAACATACACAAGATAACCTAGTGAGCTTTTATTTTTAAAATACAGAAGAACAGAGGGCAGAGAAAAACAGATACAGTGGGGGTGAATACAGTGGGTGTTCTGTCATATGTTAATTTGACTCAATTTATAAGCAGACTCTCAAATCACAACACCTAAGATGTATTCAATGTTTCCTGGTTTCCAGACACAGGTTTACCTCAATTTTGGACAATTAAGGTATGTGATTTTTATTAATATATTTTATTAATTTCAGAAAAATGTAAAAGCGTGCCTACTTGGATACTCACTTTCCAACAGATGTGATGTAACCAGGTAAACACTCCTCGAGGTGATGGATGGCCAGATACAAAGCTGGCATATGCCAGGAGCCCCACACCTGCAACCTGACTGGTGGGTGGAAACCCCACCTCGTCTCTCCTCCCCATGGGCAAAAGGGGTTTTATGGTGTGCGGAAGAGCTGGTCTTCCCCCACCCCACCAGCCCTGGGATCATGCGGCCGCCTTGCTGGGGTGCATGCTCTCTGCCCAGCTCTTTGCAGTGTTATTTGCAACAAGAGTTGTGGAAAGTGGGATTGTCCTGGGTTTGCCAGGTACAGAAATGGAGACAAGAAGAACCAGGAACTGTGGGTGCTGGAATCTGCACACACCAGCTTCTCCCTGCAGATCATTGCTCAGAAATTTCCAGAGTCAGTGGTTGAATGTGGCCATGATTATAAAAATTATGCATTAAGGCATAAGATTGCAGCTTCGTGGTTGGGCACCTGCCTCACACATGCAGGAAACTGGCCCTAGCAGGAGCATTGGTACCCTGGAAACTGGCGATCACTATACAGCAGGTGTCGTGGTTCAGACGCGACGTGTCCCCCAGAAGCTTGTGTGTCTGACAAGGCAAGAAGGTTCAGAGGTGAAATGATGGGGTTCTGAGAGCCTTAACCTAGTCAGCCTGTGAATCCAGTGGCATGGATTAGCTGGGTCACCCTAGGCAGGGCGGGTGTGGCTGTAGGAGGCAGATTCCCTGGGTTGTCTGTGGGGTGGATAGTGTCCTTGTTGAGCAGAGCTCTCTCTGCCCCCCGATGTCATGTCCTGAGCTGTTCTCCTCCGCCAAACTCTTCCCATGGCACAGAGCAATGGAGTCATGGAGTCAGCTGTCTATTGACTGAGACCTCTGAAAACCATAAGCTCCAAATAAACTTTTCCTCTACTAAGTTGTTCTTGTAGGGTCTTTTGGTCACACAAGCGAAAAAAATTAAAAAAAAAAACCACACACACACAAACACACACACAAAAAAATAAAACTAATACAGCAGGAATTCCCCCCACAATACTCTGTCCCCCTAGAAAACCATTATTAAATATTTACTAGCAGAGACACAAGGATCCCCAGTTTAAAGCCAGCTTCAGCAAGGGCAAAGCCCTAAGCAACTCAGGGAGACCCTGTCTCTAAATAAAATACAAAATAGGGCTGGGGACGTGGCTCAGTGGTTGAGTGCCCCTGAGCTCAAAAAAAAAAAAAAAAGAAAATCAGGAATAGAATGGTAAGGACAGAATTCAAAATACATTTCACTTCTCCTTCATGCTTAGCTTCCTTTAAAATTGTCAAATAAAAATTGAACATCTTGAAGATGTGGGACATGAGTTGACATACTAGACAGCACAGAATGACAAGCACAATCTCATGGACACCTACAAGCTCCCCCTCCCCAGTACTGGGGTGTTGAACCCAGGGGTGCCCTACTGTGGAGCTGCACCCCCAGCCTTTTTTATATTTTATTTTGAGACAGGGTCTCGCTAAGTTGCCGAGGCTGGCCTCAAACTTGCAATGCTCCTGCCTCAGCCTCCTGGGCCACTGGGATTACAGGAGTGCACCACCACAACCAGAAGTACAGACAAAGGTCCCAACCCTGACTTCAGCCCTGAATGGGGTGTGCACACCGGTTTCCTGGGGCCCACAGCTGAGAGCTACACCTGGTAGCTGAGAATCGTGACAGTCCTTACTGAGCACCTGTGCATACCGGGGTGCATACTTGTGCATACTTGGGCAAGTGCTTCAAGGTGATTATCCCATCTCTTCCCACCATAGATGCTTGGACATTGAAATATGCTGAAGAAAACCCACTTTATGTTTCTATTTCCCCCAGTCAAACATTACACAAACCATTCTCAGCCTTTGGAATAGAAGAGCAAAGAAAAAAGAAAGCCCAATTCATAGATATCCTGGTTTCTCTTCTGTCACTCTCTGTCTTGAAACCGTCATGTAAACACCAATCCTGGCAGTCAGCAGTCTGTCGGCCAGCAGGCCGGAGCAATACCCCCCAAAACCAACTTTAACACAGTCAGAGGGACCCTCCCATAAAGATCTGGTCTCTGTGCCACGACAGCTAAGTCTCCCATCTGCCTGATTGTGCCTTGGTCACACAGTAACCGCCCACCGCCCTGATCTATCCGCATTTGCTGAGTGCTGAACAGACCCAGCTCCCCTGGTTGCCATCTCTGTGCCCTCAAACGGATGGCTTGGCTTAAAGGGCAGTGCCTGTGGGCTCCCGTGCGACCATTCCAGACAGCACTTGCTTGTCACTTGTGTGGGTGTTGGGGGTTATGGCTCCTGGTCAGCAGGCCTGTTCTCTCAGCACAGACGGATGCGGGAGAGGTTGTGGGGCATCTGGAGGCGCCCCCTGAATGGCCCACGGCCCTGCCTCCACGCTCCCGAGCTGTGGCCTCCCCCTCCCTCCCTCCACCATGGCCCCTGAGAGCAGGAGACCAGGGAGGGGCTGATCAATCACAGGACTTTAAAGGACTGCTGGCGTTTGGACACAGTGTCCTCCAGTGTTTCTCTTAGCTACATGGTAACACCCTTTGTTTAGAACTCACAGCAAATACATCTTGGAGAGGACTTTGATCCCTGGCAGCTGTGTACATGTGAGTGAGGCCCAGTCCCAGGGCAGAGAGGACCTGGGAAGGAGGCGGGCTGGGCAGGTCTCTCTCATGGTCTCTGGGCTTGGCACTTCACCCCAGGCCTCACTCCAGCATGCCATGCTTGGAGACCAAAGTGAAAGCAATAGCCCAAGCTCCAATGTCAGAGGGTCCTAGGTTCAAGTCCCGGCTCTGCCACTTTCCAGCTGCATGACCTTGGGCAAATCACTCAACCTCTCTGGGCATCAGTTTCTTCATCAATAAAATAGACATGATTATAGTTCATGAAGTCAGTAGCTTGCACGGGTGTAAATGGGATCATGCACTTGAAGAGCCTGGGGTAAGGCAGGAACCTAACAAATCTTTGAATGACAAGACCTTTGGCTGTGCTTACTGGAAAGGCAGAGTAACCCTGTAACTGAAGTGTTACAGACGGCAGCCCTACGGGCTAGCCCCATCACTGCCTGTGAGTTACTCCCCTCTCTGAGTCTCGGTCTCCTCATCCATAAAAGGGAAATGATAAATCTCTCCCTAAATGAGCTGAGGCAATACTTTAAAGTGCTTAGAACATACCTCAGCACATGGCACCCTCTGTAGACATACCACCTCCCTTGTAATGAGCAGTGTAATGAGCAGCAGCAGCTGCTGCTGTGTGACCACAGGTATTGTCCCTACCTCTCTGAACAGCTTCTTATCAGAAAAGGGTAGTCATAAAAATAACAAAGAAGAAAAAGGGTAAGCTTTCCTGCCAGGTAGAGTTGAGGAGGTCATGAAGTGAGATCACAGGGGGCGTGGGGGGGGACACACAGCCACACATTAGGGTCATCCAAGGACAGATGGTGCCACCTTTGCCTCAGTTTCCCACCTGGTACTGCAGATGCTTTCTCCCACCTAGTAATTTCGACACAACATTGGGTGTGACCCCGAAGGCTGTGAGTGGACAAAGTCCCATTTTGCTCCCGGCCTTCTAGACTGTGTCCCTATTTCCTGGAGTAGCCTGCGGCAGCCTCCTCCATAACCACGAAGACCTGCATCTCCTCCTCCTTCAGGTCCTGGGGTCAGGGTGGGGGGAGCCCTCTTTGTCTGCCTGGGGAACTACATTTCCCAGCATGCCTTGCAGCTAGAGGGTCATGTGGCTGAGTCCTGGCCAATGGTAAGCAGGTATATTTTCCTGGGACCCTGCGGCCAGAGAGAAGCCATGGAGGCTGTGGACAGAGTCTGGCCTTCCCCCCAACACAAGCAGGCCCTGGCTGGAGGGGGAGGGAGAGCAGTTGTCTGCCTCCCCTCCCCTCTGAACATGCCTCAAGTTCCCAGAAACTCAAATCCTGCAGCTTAACCAAGAAAAAAAAAAAAATGATGCTTATGAATGCCGCCCCCCCCCCCCAGGAACAGCACAGAGGAACATTGAGCAGGAAGGGAATCTGGTGAACCCCGAGGGGGTGGTTCTCTGGCACTCCTGGAGCCAGGCCACCCATCCCCCACTTGACCAAGGGCATCTGCTCTTGAGACCCAGGACCACCTCTGCCCAAGTGCGTCCCTGAGCAAACAAATGGATGCTTGAGCCAGGGTCACCATCAGGATCCAGACTGTCCCCTGAGGCTTTTGTGGTCACCAATGCGGCAGTGTTCAGAGGTGGGGCTGTGGGTGTGAATGGATCACGAGGGCTGTCCTCGCCAGTGGACCTAGCTAGGAGTGGGTGGGTCCCTGGGGACATGGCCTTGGGGCTGTATCTTGTCCCTCGCCCCTTTCTTTCACTCTCTGATCTGGGCTGCCTAGAGGTAAGTAGCCTTCCTCCCCCTCGCCCTTCCTCCATGATGCTCTGCTTCTCTGCAATTGGGAAGCAATGGAGCCAGGGCCAAATGTGGAACTGAAACCTTTGAACCCATGAGACTAAATCCACCTTTCCTCCTCTGAGTGGCTTTTCTCAGTTGTCTTGTCACAGCATCAGAAAGCTGACTGATGCCATGGCTTTGGGGATAATTCCTCACACACCCTTTGTAACTAGAACCCCGGGTGTTCTCTCTTTAGGGCTGCTATAAAGAAAGTACTACAATCTAGGGGACTTAACAATGGAAATGTATTCTCCCAAGGTTCTGGGGGCCTGAAGTACAAAACCAAGGAGTCAGCAGAGCCGTGCTCCCTCTGAAGGCTCTGGGGAGAATCTGTTCTGTGTCTTTCTCCATTTCCTTGGTTCCTGGTGATCCTTGACCCTCCTCACCAAGGGCATGAATGCATGGCTCCACTCCATGCCTCTGCTGCCACAAGGTGTCCCCCTGAGCGTCTCTTATAAGAACAGCAGCCATATTGGACTAGAACCCCCTTCATCCAATACCAACCTATCTGAATTTGACTACCTCTGCAAAGACCCTATTTCTCAATCAGGACAAATCCACAGATACTGTGAGTCAGGACTGCCAGGTCTCTCTGGGGAGAACACAGTTCAACCTCCCTACACAAATAAGCAAGGTAGGTAGTACATTTTGTGGGTGAGCAAACCAAGGCTCAGAGAGGTGGAGTGACACCAGAGAGAGTTGGGGGGCGGGAGCAGCACCCCTTCCCTTTCCATGCCCTGCCCTCCCTCCTGAATCTTCTCCATCCGGCATGGCATCCAGTAGATGCCAGAGTGGCTCCGTCCTCTGGCATCCAGGTGGGCACAACCAAAAAAAGACCCCCACATGGGATCACAGGATGGGGAGCCCCTTGGTTGGGATGTTTGTTGCATGTCTCCCCTGCAGGGCCACCTCAGGCTGGTGGAATCCCTGAGGGTCCCAGCTGCACCAGATAGTGCCCTGTACACGCCCCCTCTGGACTGGGGAGCCAGGCCCTCCCCTCCCCACCTCAGCACTAGAGATGGCCACTGCACTTCCCTGGGACCGTCCCTGGGCCCTGGGCGCTCTCAGTTTTACAGGTCACAGGGCTACACTTCCTCTGAAGGCCTCAGGAGGGACCATCCTTTGTGTCTTCCCATTTCGGGGGGCTCCCACCATCCCTGGGGCTGTGGCCCCACCACTCCATCCCCCACTCCTCTGTGTGGGCCAATCCCAGGGCCCACCTGGGAGATCCAGGACGATCCAAACTCAGGACCCTTGGCTTCTTGACATCATAATTTTTAGGGTGTGGACAGCCTATGGGGGCCACTTCTCGGGCTCCCCCATTGCAGGGCCTTGGCTTTCCCTTAGACTGCCTGCACCTCTGGGGGCCATCTCTCCAGCCAAGTCCCTGAAGAGCCCCAGGGGCTGCTTCCCTGCCTGGGACCCTGCCCAGCACCTCCCCGTCCCCCTCCCCACCGGATCTCCCTCTGGAGCCCCCTGCACTCAGCCGCTTTTGGCTTCCCCAACTTACAGGTTCAAATCTATGTGTGGACGCAGAAATGTTGACCAACTCTATAGCCTGGTGCTGCGTTGAGCTGGGTCCTTCTGTAGAGAAAGCAGGGTTCTGTTTCCCTGCAGCAGCAAAATCCAGAATTAACCTCACCACTGTGCACCTGGCCAGGTTGGGAAGGAGGCTCAGCCTCAGGGAGCCTCCCTGTTCTTCGCCCCGGCTTATCGTGGTCCTCTCTCGCCACCTGCTGGCCAAGGTGTAGAACTGCGGGCAATTTTCTAGCTTGGGCAAAGGCTGTTTGAGCCCAGATGCCTCCTGGTCACTAAGCAGCAGGGAACATGAGTTGGGGACAGTGGAAACCAAAACCTAAAGCAAGAAAGAGGCATCGAGCTGGTCTGGTCCATGGCAGCTAGGATGCAGGCTCCAAACCCTCGCCTCCTACTCCCAGCTTCATGAGCTCAGCGAAGTCATTTCATCTCTCTGCTGAGTGTCTTCATCTGTAATAATTATCCCTATATCACTGGGTTGTTTTGAGGGCTTTTTTGTGACCCAACAAAATATGATTTCATGGTTGCTGTTATGGGTACTGTACTGGATGGTATGAATATATCATCTCTAATCCTCGCCACCACCCCGAAAGTGGGTGTCCGTGGTTCTACTTATAAATGAGGCAAGAGGTTCAGAGAAGGTGACTGACTTACCCAAGGTCCCACAGCATGAAATGTCAGCATTGGAATTTGAACCCAGATCTCCCCACTTCCTGTGTCTTCCCACATCCTTTCCAGGACTCCCTATCCCTGAAGATCTCAGGTGTTCCAGGATTCACATCGTCCAGCACAAGGAGAGAGGACAGGCGGGTAGATGGTGGCACTATTTATTCTTAAAGAAAAGCCAAGGGGCAGGAGGGCACATCTAGGAACAGACCTTAGATGTGACCTTGACGTCACAGCCACCTTCTCTTCTAACATGGTGCCCACGATGGCAAAGCACTTGCCCCACACGGAATGTGTTCAGTGACAACCTTAAGGGTGTGTCTTAACTTCAGTCTCATCCACTAGATAAGACCCCACGGAGGCAGGGCCTTGTCTGTCCGATCGCCACCTCGTGCTCAGTGGCTGGCCGTGGCTGCACAGGACAGGTTCTCCACAGTCACCCGAATGAATGAGCAGATTCGCTCGTGTGTGAAGGTGGTGATGGTCTTAAGGGGACGTGTTTCACCAATGGCCGCTCTGTGGTCTGAGGACCTGGGGCTCAAATAACTTGAGAGGAAGCTGCTGCCCGTGGGCAGGATCTGTGGAGTAGGTGGAGGGCAGCAGTCAGTGGCTGTACCTCGAGGCTACAGTCAATAAATGGACTCACCACAGGCAGCCAGGGTCACAGATGCATGGGGATTTGCAGCCTCCAGAGTCCAGAACAAGACGCTGCCAGCTCATCTTCTTCGAATGAGTTTAGCTGGATGCAGCGGTGCACACCCACAATCCCTGCAGCTCGGGAGGCTGAGGCAGGAGGATCACAGGTTCAAAGCCAGCCTCAGCAAGTTAGCGAGGCTTTAAGCATCCTGATAAGACCCTGTTTCTCAAAATTAAAAAAAAAAAAAAAAAAACAATGAAAAGGGCTGGGGATGTGGTTCAGTGGTGGAACACCCCTGGGTTCAGTCCCTGGCACCACAAAGTGAGAGAGAGAGAATGAGTTGGGCCTTTCTCCCAGCCCCACCCTGTGTGATGGACGTTCTGTGGTTTCTGCAGTTCCTGGTGGACATTTATGGTTTCCTGCAACGATCAGGAGGGGCCCCCCCATTTCCACAGTTCAGCCCCGGCTGCACCTATGGGGAGGTCAAGGCTCAGCTGCCTCCTGATCATATGAGTGTGGCCGAGACGGGTCACACCTGGTCTCCTGTGTGAGTTCCCTGGCCACCTGGGAAGTTGTTGACCTAAGAGAGCCCCGGCCAACATCCCTTAAAGTCATGCAGTTTGTCCTTGGGGACAAGATGACATCACAGCCAAAGACTCATCAGCCAACCAGTCAGTAAACAAGCTAAGGCGAGGTGCAGAGCCCGCCCCCAGGGCCATGCAGAGCGCTCCTGGGGTCCGTCCACGTCTAGGCCCACAGACCGCCTGCGCCCCTCCTTCCCTGCATTTAAAATATCTTCTAAAAACATCTCCATACTCTACTTTTGAGTAGGTTTTAGATTGACAAGGAAAGTCGTGGGAACGGTGCAGACAGTTCCGGCATGCCACCCCGGTGCAGCGTCCTTAGCTCTGCTCTGGTTCTTAGTCACAGTCAACCAGTGTGGATGCATCGTCGGTCACTAAGTTCTGGCGTCATTCAGATTTCCTTGGTCTTTTCTCTGTCCCAGGATCCCACGTTATGCCAAGTCCCGGGTCTCTGTGGGCTCCTCGTGGCTGGGACAAGCTCGAAATTGTCCCTCCTTGTTTGTGACTCTGACAGCTCTAGGGAGTGCTGATAGGTTTTCTGGAGTGTCCCTCATGGTGCCCTTGGTGTTCTCATGGGTGGACCTGATGATGATCTTGGGCAAGATATCACAGAGGCTCAGATGCCATTGATGTGATGTCAAACCAGGGCCACGTGCGGTCACTGTGCCTGGTCACGGTTGACATTGACCTTGACCACTTGGTCTGAAAGGTGGGAGCAGACCCATCCTGGGGCCCCCAGAGGGAGGCAGCCTGCCCACCCCCTGACTCGGACCCCCTTCCCCGGAGAACTGAAGACTGTGATGAGTGTGGTTCTCAGCCACTAAACCTGCAGCACCCCGGGGTCAACCACAGGGTGCCAGGACCAGGTTAGGACGGTGGGGACAGGGGGAGAAGGGGTGGGTGACCGAACTGGCCAGTGGAGTAGACAGGCTGAAGATGTGGGAGGGGTCTTGGGACAGTCCCAGGTTCCTGGGGGATGTTGATCCCATTCATTTGGCCTGAGACCCACCAACCTGTGCAGGATGCCAAGAGTCCAGGCCTGGGAGCATCTCTCCCCCATGGGCCTTTCCCTGGTGGGACGTAGTTCCCTTGGGGACCAGCCCCGACTTCTCACAGCCTGGAGGTCACCCCGCCATGGCAGAAGCTGGTCAGACCTCCCTGGTTGACGCAGTCCCCAGGCACAGTCCTGGTGGGGTCCAGGGACCCCCATATTGTATTTGCAGAGACAGAACAGGAGTCAGGAGACCAGGAGGGCTAATAGTAAAGTCCAATAACACACACGCTTATGAAGGGCCAAGAGCCTCTGAATGGCCCTCTCCTCCCCACATGTGGTGGCCACATTTCCCGGGCAGGCCTGGGGATGGGACATGGAGATCCATAAAGAACATTCCATTTTCTTTTAATACCTTTCAAACACCTTCTGATTTGTGAATGTCTTTGGGGAAGGCTATATTTAGTCGTAGGTTTTAATAAAGGCCATTCATGAGGATATAAAAAAACTTATGAAGCCAGCCAGGGCCGGTGGGAAGCCCCCATCTGACCTCGCATCCAAGGCTCATGCCTAGGAGCCACTCCAAAAGGCATCCTGACAGGGCCACGGGCACAGACCCCCCCACCCCCCCACCATGGTCATATAATTAAAGACATCAATAAATAGAAATAGCTGTTGAATAAATGAATGATCTCCAAACAAGGACCCCAAACATCATTTCCAGTGTGGAGGGTATGTTTTTAAATTAAAAAAAAAATTTAATTGACTCATGATAATTGTGGTTTTTGAGGAGGTCACCATCAGATAACTGGCTTAGGTACCACTTCAGACATTTACCATTTCTTGGTGTTGGGAACATGTAAAATCCTCTCTCTCTCTGGCTGTTTTGAAGTAGATACTTGTTGTCTAGCATGGGTTGTGGAGGGTACCTTGTTATGCCTGTGAGTTTTAACTGAACAGACATCCACAGAGGTCAGAGGCAGGGTGAGGTCTGGTCTTCCCCAACCCTAATTACCAGACTGATGATGTCACCTTCTTTGGAAAAAGGGCTTTGCAGATATAATTGAGGGTGGCTTTTTTTTTTGTACCAGGAATTGAACTCAGGGTCACTTGACCACTGAGCCCCATCCCCAGCCCTATTCTGTATTTTATTTAGAGACAGGGTCTCACTGAGTTACTCAGGGCCTTGCTCTGGTTGAAGCTGGCTTTGAACTCACAATCCTCCAGACTCAGCCTCCCAAGCCACTGGGATGACAGGCATGAGCCACTGTATCCAGACTAACTGAGGGTCTTGAGAGGAGATTGTCCTGAATTTAAAGCATCCTCAGCCCAGTGGCAGGTGTGTCATCAAAGATGAGGAGGGAAGTAGGGGAACTCAGACATCAGAGAGGAGGGGCCACAAAAAGACAGACATGGGGCCTGGAGCCATACAGTCACAAGCCAAAGAGCCCTGGGGTCCCAGAGGCTGGAAGAGGCGAGGGAGGGCCCTCCCCCAGAGCCTTCAGACAGCATGACTGTGCCCATGGCTTCATTTTGGGATTCCTGGCCTCCAGAACCACCAGAGAACAATTTCTGTTATTTTAAGCTGGTAGCTCCAGGGAACCAGTGGGCCCCACAGTCCTTTCACTTGAAGACACAGAGATGGTGTGGCTGCCACATGGCTGTGCGTGCTGTCTTTGGGGGCTTGGAGTGAAAAAAAAATTAAAATTACAAAAGGTTTCTTAGATTGAAGGGTGTGTCCCTCCAGCCACACACCTGCTTCCTGGTCCCCTCCCAAATTCACAGGGCAGAGTCCCACCTTCTAGAACCCCTCGTGGTGACTCCATTTGGAGACTGGATGGTCAGTTAAAATGTGCTCATTAGGACTGCGGTAGTCACCATGGTGACATGGCCACCATCCTGATGGGGCTTCTGTGAGCAGGAGATGAGGCTGAGATAGGGTGATGCACCCACCACCCAGGCCATGCCAAAGGTCACCCAGAAAGGAGGGAAGGGGAGGGGCAGATGCACCCTCATGGGTCAAAGAAGGAATCAACCTCCCTACCTCCACCCACGGAGGACTGTTCCTAAGTGCATGGTGGCCCTAGCTTACAAGAACGGGGGGAACAAGGCGGGGGAATTCACCCCATGCTCCTCTGTCCACCTGAGTGACAACCTTTGTCACACACTAGTTAGCACTTGGCTTTAAGGCCATCCTGGGTGTTGGTCACTCTCTAGTGGTCAGTCTCCCGAGAACTGACCTGCTCCTCCACCCTGCTCTGCACCCACGAGCTACCTGTGTGCACCTGGTGCTCTGACCATGTCTCTGGTCTCTGGCTGGCTCAGCCTATGGGAGGCTGCAACAGAAAACAGGAAGTAGGAGGAAAACAGGACGGGGCAGGGGACTCCCATACCCTTCTGGGACTCCCATACCTCTGCTTCTGTCTTTGCACGACTGACTTCTTGTGTCTCTCATAGGAACACTTGTCACTAGATCAACATCCACTCCGATGACACAGGACCCTGTCATTTTGAGATCCTTCATCACATGGGCAAAGACTTTTCTTCCAAACAAGATGACAGTCACAGGTGCCAGGGGCCAGGATGAGGAGGTATCTTTGGAAGGGACACCTTCTCCTGGTGCCTGCTGCAGCATTTTGCAAAGACAGATCTGCACGGGCCCCTTGGGCACCTTGAGGTGGGAAGACCACATGGCCCCATCTGTACCCTGAAATCAGCTAAGTATGTTCCTGGTATCGATGTCTGTGTGCTTATGCTAAGCAGATGCATGAGCTCTGTGCATCTGGGACTCAGGGAGGAAGAGATGGGTTCAAGGACACTACATCTGAGCTGGTCTTGGAGAATAGGGACAGGGGTTGCTTCAGAAAGATACACAAATGGCCCAAAGTTCACAAATAGATGCTCAAGAACAGGAGCGAACAGGGACCTGCAAACCCAAACCACAGGGAGACATGGTTTTACCCCCACTAAGGTGGCCAGAATGAGTGGAGACCTAGTAAGAAGCCAGAAGAGATGGAGAAACAGGAACCTTCAAATGCCACTGATAGGGAGGTCACCCAGTGCATCTGCTGTGTGGCTCAGCAATGCCCCTCCCAGGAATACACCCTGAGAAACAAAGACACACTTGTACACAAACACTTGAAAGCTCATAGCAGCGTTATCCACAATAGCCACAAGTGGAAACAGCCCAGATGTCCATCAGCGGAGGACTGGGTGATGAAATGCTCTTTATCCGCCCATGAGATATTACCCAGCAGTCAATGGAGGAAAGCACCAACTCACCTTGCTCAGGATGAACCTCCAAAGCAGGATGATAAATGAAGGAAGCTGGTCACAAACCTCTGCGGGGGTTGCGCAGGATCTGCTCTACTTGGAGCGCTAAGCAGGGGATGTGGTTTTGTGTCCAGTGTTGCCCGATTCCATTTGCGTGGAATGTCAAGAGGGGTCAACTCCAGGGACACAGAAAGTCTATCCATGGTTGCCAGGGCCTGGAGGGAGGAGGAATTGGCCCGTGACAACTAAGGGTACAGGTTTCCTCTCAAGGGAGGGGATAAAGACATTTTAATATTGACAGTGATGGTGGTGGCTGCAAAACTTGGCAAATATACTAAAGACCATTGAGTTGTACATGTTAAGTGCGTGAATTGTAGGAAGTGGATTTAACCTCGATAAAGCTGTCAACGACAATCAGAACCAAATCTCCGATTTTCTTTGAGGTAGCTTCACTCCTCAGGTCCCCCGTGTCCTGCCTGCAATATGTGAATGTTCCCAAAATGCACATTCTACCATAGAGCTGCAGTGCTTAGTAAGGCTGTTTCTCTACCTCCCAAAGGGAAGCAGGTATCCCTAGTCTAGCCCCCATTCTCAGGGCTGTCTTAGGAATCCATGGTAAAGTACAATAAGAAAGGGACACAAAACCACATCCCCTGCTTAGCCTTCCAAGTAGAGTAGATCTCCCACAACCCCCAGCAGAGGTTGGAATCTGGCGCCCCCTGCGACAGCACCATGGCATTGCGCTCTCCTGGAGCCACTTCAGAACCTGTGCCTGCACAGAAGGCAAGCACTCAGGCCGGCCTCTTAGGGGTGTGACCCCCTCTGGCAGGTCTGGCTTTGGCCATGTCTACTTCTAGGCAGGCATGCAGAGAGTGGGGCCATGGGACTTTGTTCTGGCTTGCTGCCCTGGGCAGCAGCCTGAAAATTGTCCTGGGCAATCGCTGCTGGGAGAACCTGGAATCAGAACAGAGGGACTTGGTACATGTCACTACTGATCGTAAAGAACCTCCTGAATGGGGTGAGGAGAGAGCCTGGTGTTGGGAATCTGAAAATGAGACCCTTTAAGCCCTTTATCCCCACCTAGTACCGAACCCAGCCCCTGGTAGGCTCCTAGTGAAATTGTGCCTGATTAGTGAGTGAAGAAACAGGTGGATGATTGTGGTGATGTTTCCGGCTGCAGTGTACCCAAGTGGGTGGTTGTTCCTGTTTCCTTGTCATTTTTCTTGGATAGAGAGCACCCACACCACCGGTGTGGCCAGGAAAGCATGCCCCAAATGAGAAGCAAAGTCTTTTTGCTGCATCCTATTCTCCGTCTCTCTGAGAGTACCCATCTTCAAGTGCTTTGATTTCAGAAGGACTCCTCAGAGGCTTTTCTACATATCCAGGTACTTTGCTCTCCCCTATAGTTTATCCCAGGGACTATCTGCTGATTCCCTCTACTATGAAAGATGAGGACTTTACATAATCACTTCTTCTAAATATTCTTGTTTTTAACTATCCTGCTCTTTACTTGAAGTGGTATACTTTTAAGATATGTATTACTGATCCATCTACCAGCTTTTTGTTAGTACCAGGGATTGAACTCATGGGCACTCGACCACTGAGCCCCATCCCCAGCCCTATTTTGTATTTCATTTAGAGACAGTTGCTTAGCGCTTCACTGAATTGCTGAGGCTAGCTTTGAACTCTGGATCCTTCTGACTCAGCCTTCCATGCCACTGGGATTACAGATGTGTGCCAGCTCCCAGACATCCATCAGCTCTAAACAGTGTCTCCTGATGCTTCACTTAGTTGGATGAGAGTTTCAGCATGACCACCCTCTTTTCCTTCCTAGTTTCATTTTGCATCTCAATGTGGCTTCCTCTCCCATTGTTCATCTTTTTATTCTAATTTGTTACATGTGACAGCAGAATGCATTACAATTCATATCACACCTATAGAGCACAATTTTTTACATCTCTGGTTGTATACAAAGTCTATTCACACCATTAGTGTATTTGTACCTGTATTTTATATAATGATGTCCATCACATTCTACCATCATTTCTAACCCCATGCCCCCTCCCTTCCCCTCTGCCCTATCTAGAGTTCATCTAATCCTCCCATGCTCCCCCTCCCTACTCCATTATGAATCAGCTGCCTTATATCAGAGAAAACGTTTGGCATTTTTTTTTTTTGGTATTGGGTAATTTCACTTAGCATGATATTCTCTAAATCCATCCATGTTCCTGTAAATGCTATGATTTTATTCTCTTTTATTGCTGGGTAATATTCCATTGCATATATATATAACACATTTTCTTTATCGGTTCATCTATTGAAGGGCATCTAGGTTGGTTCCACAGTTTAGCTATTGTGAATTGTGCTGCTCTAAACATTGATGTGGCTGTGTCCCTGTAGTATGCTGTTTTTAGTCCTTTGGGTATAGACCAAGGAGTGGGATAGCTGGGTCAAATAGTGGTTCCATTCCAAGTTTTCCAAGGAATGTCCACACTGCTTTCCATATTGGCTGTACCAATTTGCAGTTCCACCAGCAATGTATGAGTGTGCCTTTCCCCCCACATCCTTGCCAACATTATTGTTGTTTGTATTCTTAATAGCAGCCATTGTGACTGGAGCAAAATGAAGTCTTAGAGTAGTTTTGCTTTGCATTTCTATAATTGCTAGAGATGTTTTCATCGTTCATCTTGCCTGATGGATGAAAGAATTAACAACAAGCATTAACAATAGTAGTGAGCCTTCAGAGAGTTTACTGTGTGCTAGGCGCTGTTCAGATGTATTAGGTGATGTAATTAATTTACATCTCACACAATCCTTCGAGTCGGCTTCTATACCCATTTTAAAAGTGAAGAAACCAGGGCACATCAAGGTAAAGTTATTGACCTGAAGTCACTCACGTGTGAAAACTTATACAACAGTGACAGAATTGAGGCGTCTGTCTGGAATGAGCAGTTCTGACCACTGCACCTCCTGTCTCACTTAGCATGATTGCGGGCCCTTGTCTTAATTATCTTCTAACAGATAAACATTGGGTCCTGAGTACTTCTGGGGTTGCTGACAGTGTAGACCGAAGTGGACAAGACTTGGTCCCTGCTTTTATGGAGTTTGCAGGGGAAACAGATCAAGATGCAGGGATTGAAGTGTGAGCCGATGCTGCGGGAGCACAGGGGGCTTTGGTTACTGACCCACAGGGTCACTGGGGCTGCCATCCTTTCGGAGGCTGCAGGGTCTCAGAGAGGCTTCCTGTGGGAGGTGGCAGAGGAATGCCCTGAGAGTGAAGGGGTGCTCCGTGGTCGCCGCAGCAGCAGAATGATGGGTCAGACTTCAGCGAGGTGTCCCCATGCAGTGGGGGAGCGAGTTCACTTTTGTAATCTGAGCTGACAGAGCCCTGGATTCTGTAGACCTTGGGCAGGTCATTTATCCTGTGAGGATCCCATTTTCTCTTCTCTAAAATGTGCCTAAAAGTCCCTAACTTGGTGATGGTGAGTTTTGGATGAGCTCGGAGTTATTATCCAGCTCCTCTGGAGATTTCTTCCTGCTGGGCAGCCAACGCCTATGGGTTCCTCTTATTTCAAGCTTGTTTGGTTGTTTGTGGCTGCCCCTGTGCCCCTTGGTCCCGCTACCAGCCACACGAATCTCCTCTGCTGGGAAAAGTCTCTGAGCTGTGAGGGTGGTCCTGGGGCCATGGGGATTGTGGGACCACGTTCTGTCACATTTCCATGGCTGCCATAACAGGTGGCTACACTTCCTGAGGTGAGACAGTGCGTATTGATTCCCACAGTTTTGGAGGTCAGAGATCTTAAGGTGTCAGCAGGGCTGCCTTCCAGAGGCTGCAGGGGAGAATCTGTTCCTTCACTTTTTCAGCTTCTGGAGGCTGCCTACCCCAAGTGGCTCCAGGCCACACCCTTCAACTTCAGTCTGCAGAGTGCTGCGGAGCATCTTCAGGTTTCTCTCCCTCTGTTTCCCTCATTACATCTCCTTCTCTGACTCTGATCTTGCTGATTATTGTGGACCTGGGTAATGCAGGGTCCTCTCCTTATCTCAGGTTTCCTAATCGAATCACATGGAAAATCCTGAGTGCCATGTCTTGTGTGTAAGCAGCGTCTGGGGAGCTAGGGTGTGGGCATCCTTGGGGAGGCTGTAAACAACAGAGTGTGCATACTCCATCTGGCGCTCCTTCTGCCCAGCCTTTTGAAGTGGCTACTGGGCAGCGGCATGATGATGATTTGGTCCTTATTCCTAACCTTGTAGCAGCCACACAGAGCACCAAGACATCCTGTGGCCCTCATGAGTCTCATTTCTTCACAAGTGAAGTGAGGAGGGCTTGCCTGAGGGCATAGCTTGAGTGTTACAGCTGGGACTGTTGGAAGTCATTCAGGCTCCAAAGAACTTCCCCATCCCCCAGAAGAGCCATCCAGTGGTGAGCCCTGCTGGCTCACATGATCCTTACCCAGCAATCAGAAAGCACCCCATGCCAACTGTCAAACCCTTCAACCGTTAAACTGTCATAACTGTCAAACCTCCCCCGGCTCTATAAGTATGCAGAGCTGTTCCTCAGTAAACGGGCATTTTCTCTGACAACAAGCCTTGTTCATTCTTTCATTGGTGTGGAAATCCGGGAGGGGGAATTCCTTGCTGCTCAAGGGCCCCCTTTCTCAAGGCTTGCTGTCCTCGTCCTCTCTTTCGAGTGCTGCTGCTACTCACACAACACTGGCTCTTCAGTAGATGAGTTCCCCCATCGGGATCCAACTTCAGATGGGCTACGCAGGGGCTTTGACCATGATTGTCCAGCAAACTTCTGACACCCAATCTGGAGGAGAGAAAGCACCCTACCACAACCTTCATGGTCACGGTGGACTCTCTGGAACCCAGTTCATGAGCAGGAGGTCCTGAGGAGTGGAAGAACAGGCACTCCCCTCCCTCCCTCTCCCCCCTTTCTTCTTCTCTCTCTCTCAATAACCACCCTTGTACTGAAAGGTTGGTAGGGTGGGTGCTTGTCGCTTCCTGTTTTTCTGTGTGCTTGGCAGGGCACTGTTGAAGTCTTGAGAGCTGTTTGCTAATCTTGTTCCCAGAATGTGCTGTCCCCAACTGCCAAACCATAGAATGAACTCTCTCACCTGGTTGCACGCAAACTGCCCACTCGCCCTGACCCGTCAATGAACTTCCCTTTCTGCCCTCTCCAAGGAAAGTATATAAGCTCTTCTTAAGCTGTTCTCGGGGCTCTCTGCTCTATTCAAGTGAGCTCTGAGCCCCAGCATGCTGGACCCCCAATAAACCCTTTGCTGTTGCATGAGACAGTCTCTTGGTGGTCTCTTCCTCTGACGCTCGCACGACCTTTACAGTATGAGGGCCTCTTCTTCCCTCCCTGCAGACTCCCCCTTATTAAATTCTGCACACAAGATTGGCCTTACTATCAATTAGACAGTCAAAGACAATGGCCTCCAGGAGGATCCCTAGATCCCGCAATTCTCAGAGATCTGTTTAACTTCTGCAAGTGCTGAAAAACGTGAAAGGAGATCCCCTATGTTAAGGCTTTTTTTCTTCTTCGTTCTCACCCTGACCTATCTGGCAGATGAAACCCCTCCCTACCCACCTCCCACATCAGCTCCATCTAGCCCCTCAGGTGCTCACCCTGACTTTGCTGACACCTTTAGTGCCCCCAAACTAGGTCCCGCTCCCTAGTCCCACAAACCATGGCCCCCTTAAGAGAGGTTGCTGGACCTGAGGGCATTATCTGGGTACATGTCTCATTCTCTATGAATAACCTCACACAACTCGAGTGAAGGTTGGGCTCATTCACCACAGAAGAGAGTTTCAGTGGGTCCTCCAGGCTCATAGCCTCACTTATATGTTATTGGTTAACACTCTCCTTCTTGAGAAACGTACCAGAGACTGGGAACTTGCCAGAGCCCATGAGGACGAAACTCACTGAGTTAATCCCAATCACCCTCTGGGGCCACTTGCTGCCCCAGATCAAACTCTCGACAGAGATTATACACAAGCTGGCATACAGAGTAAAGACCGATTCTCTGCATGTATTATTGTGGGGCTCAATTTCCAAAAATTACAAGAGACCCCATTGGAATTTCTGAATTGGCTTACAAAAGTCCTTCAGCAGTAACCTAGATCCCAAAACCCCAGATGGCCATCATGACCTTATGACATATTTCCTCTTGCAGAGCTACCCTGACAACCGGGACAAACTAAAAAAGCTTGAACAAGGCCCTGCCACAACCCAGACTGAAATTTCAGATGCTCTGCCAGGCCTTGACGGGTGCTTCCTTGGGTCTCGGCCTATCACCGAAAACCCCCTTGGGTGCCTGCTTCAAGTGTGGCAAGGAGGGACATTGGGCCAGGGCATGCCCTGCACCACGCACTCCACGTATCCCATGCCCTAAATGTCAACAACAAGGTCTTTGGGGCTCTGACTATCCTAGATCCTGTAGGAGGCCTATGGCCAGAGAACCCTCCGACCTTCTGGCCATGGCAATTGAAGATTGACGGAGCCTTCGGTCCTTGTCTCCAGCCGTAACGATCAATAGACAGGAACCCAGGGTGCAGATTCAGGTGGATAGGTGCAAGGTTGCCTTTCTCCTTGACACCGGGGCTACCTTCTCAGTCCTGACAGAATTTTTGGGGCAAACAGTGCCATCCACCACTTCTATTGTCCGGGTAGGAGGAAAGACCATCTATCCAAGAAAGACTTCCCTATTACTCTGTTCCATAGACAACTTCCCATTCTCTCAGACGTTCCTAGTTATGCCCCAATGTCCAGTTCCTTTGCTTGGCTGAGATATTCTCTCTAAATTCAATACAACAATCAACATCTGGGCTCCTGGCATCAGTCAGGCCCCAGAATCGGCCTGTTCATCTTTTCTGGCCCTTTTGGCAGAAGACTGGCTATTCTGCTCTACCTGTGAGGCTGACATGAAATACCATACTAACCTGGTTGACCTGATTGTATGGGATACCCACACCCCCTCCACCATTTCCTGCCCACCAGTTAACATTCATCTCAAAGATCCTAACACCTTCCCCAATCAGGCTCAGTACCCCCTGTCCACAAAAGGTCTTCTAGGCCTACAACCTATTATTCAGGACCTTTTTAGCAAGGGGTACCTCTGTCCTGCTCATTCCCCTTACAATACTCCCATACTAGTGGTAAAAAAGCCCAATGGGTCTGTCACTGAGTTCAGGACCTACAACTCATCAACACCTCTGTTAGGCCCATACGCCCTGCTGTCTCAGGTCCCCCACACTGCCACCCACTTCTCAGTCATAGATTTAAATGATGCTTTCTTCTCCATTCTCCTTGCCCCTGAATAACAAGATCTTTTTGCCTTTACCTGGACAGATCCCACCACAAGACATTCTCAACATCTAACCTGGACTGACCTTCCTCAGGAATTTCGAGATAGTCCACACCTCTTTGGACAAACCTTGGCCTCCGACCTCCAATCTTTTCACCCGCAGTGCCCCAAATCCACCCTCTTGCAATATCATCTGGCAAATCTCTTTGCCCACCTGTAGGAAGGATAGCACCTCACCACAGCCTTTAAGGCTACACTGTCCCTCAGGGACTCCTTCCTTGGGCAGATTCCTAAAGTCCTAGTCCTCTCACTTTAAGTCTTGGCCGCTAGAGAGACACTTACCCTCTTCTTCCTCTCTCTTGCCCTGCCTCTCCCCTCTTTCTGGCCCTGGGAGTATTTAGTCTCTCCAGGAGGGGTCACGAAAAGCCTTGGTCGAGGTCTCCCATGGCTCCGGCTCCATCCAGGATGAGAGCTTTGACTGTCAGGATTCAGTGATGACCAATCTGTGCAGCTCAAACCTGCCACTTAGGCAATCCTGATTATTTTGGCTCTAGCAGGACGCCCCTTTTGCCAGTAAATCCATTTCCTCCTTCTCTGCATCCTCTTCCCTTCTCCTTACATGAGTAATGTGTCCTCTCTGCCGGTCGACTCTCCTCTACAATGTCTCTTGGATCATATATATCACCCAGGCCTGGCCCACTCATCCCTTAGACAACAAAAGTAGATGGCCCCATTTTGGGTCCCTGGATCCTTCCATTCTAAGGGATCTCTATAATTACTGTGAGCGTTCAAGATTCTTCTAGCCCTACCAAAGGGCGCTCAACACATGAAACAGTTCTCCTACTTTCTTGGCCTTAAAGGGATATCAGGCCTCTCCACAAAAGGCCCAAAAAGCATGTAAAGTGGTCACATATCACTCAAGGGAAAAAGGCCATTACAGTAGACAGAAAATAGCTTATTGTATCTATACCTACACCAAAGACCAAATATGACAGTTACTTCATCCATCTAGGGTTCTATCCCGCCTTGTCTCTCCTTGAAAATCCTTCCATCTCTTTTTAGTCCTGCTTTCCACTAAACCCTGCCTCCCTCCTCCCATCTGCTCCCTCACACCAAGCGATTAAAGTGGTGGGGTATGCTGTTGTTTCCCTCTCATCCATCACAGAGGCAAAACCTCTCCCACCCAATTCCACCAACCAACAAGCTGAACTCATAGCTGCCTCAAAGGCATGCGAGGTAGCAGAGGGAAAAACCCTCTCCCTACATACAGATCTCCCATGCAGCCATTTGGAAGAAAGGGGGCTATTGACCACCAGAGGGATGGCAGTCATTAATTCCACACTTTTTCTGGCCTACTATGAGCCTCCAAGCTGCCTTCCCAACTGGGAATAATCCATTGCAAGGCCCACCAAACTGACTCCTCCCTTACTACTATGGGGAATTCCAAGGCCAATCAAGTGGCTCGATCAGCCACCCTACAGAGCTTCATCTCCTCTCTGCTACTCTTCATTTCCACCGGGGATCAGCCCAAAGATCCCCAACAACTCTTCCAGTTTCTTCACTCTCTATTCCATTCTAGTCCACAGAGTCTCACTAGTTTCTTTCACTCCTTTTCCACCCTTTCCTCACGCGATAAGACTCTCCTACAACAGATCACTTCCACTTGTCAGATCTGCCAGAAAACCAATACCAATACTCCATTAAAACCCAAACCTTTCCCTTCTTATCAGGCCCACTGTCGTATACTTTTTTTGGATGAGTTGAAGCCTTTTCCA
Source organism: Ictidomys tridecemlineatus (assembly GCF_052094955.1). Lineage (NCBI taxonomy): Eukaryota > Metazoa > Chordata > Mammalia > Rodentia > Sciuridae > Ictidomys > Ictidomys tridecemlineatus. The sequence continues at coordinate 39,626 of NW_027522411.1, forward strand.
CTTCTAACAAGCAGGCCTCTATGGTAGTTGGTCTGTTGCTTACTCACATAATCCCCCATTTTGGGATGCCCACTTCTATCCAATCAGACAATGGCCCAAAATTCACCTTGCAGATAACTCAGGGACTGGCTCTTGCGCTATCAATCCCTTGGCATTTCCATTGCCCTTACCGCCCCCAGGCTTCTGGAAAAGTTGAAAGGACCAATGAGTCCCTTAAAGAGACACTCACCAAGCTCACCATGGAATTAAGCCTGGACTGGGTAAAGGTGCTCCCCTTGGCTTTATTGTGCATTAGGCCTTACCAAAGAAGCCTTCTAATCTCTCACCTTTCAAAGTCATGTATGGCTGTCCCCTAGTTCCTCCCGGATTGCCTACAGAACCCCTGTCCATCTCCGAAACCTATGCCCTGCCCCTCCACTTCCATCTGTGCTCTGAACTCTGGCGCTATAAAGACTGGCTCCTTCCCAACCGACCCTAGTATCTCTCAAAACCCTACCTCCTTAACATTTTTTTTACTATTGTTTACTATTGCCCACCAGGGGAAAAGCCCCCTTTAAAACCAAAATGGAAGGGCCCTGCTCAGGTGATTATGTGCACTCCCTTGGCAGCCAACTCAAGCTGTCTAATAACCAACTTATCCCATGGATTCACATTTCCAGGCTTAAGCCCGGCGTTCCTACACCTTTTTCAGAAGAGCCAAGGATCATCACCTCTTATTAAGTACTCTTTTCATCCCTCCCCATAGATCCCTTCAAGCTCTGCCTCTCCTGTGTCTCTGTTCTTAGCCCAATACCTAATGCTCCCCCTCATTTCTGGCCCCTCTTGGGTCCTCTCTTCATCCTATGTCTGGAGATTCAAAGCAAGTGACCCTAAGGGCCCCCTCCAGCCAGACCCCCTGCTCCTCCTTACTACAGAACCCCCCACACACACTTGCTTGGATCTGGCCGGTAGTGGGACCATTGTGTGTTGTCCTTCTGACAAACCACTTAGGTGTCTGGAGCATGGTGACCCCTGAATAAGTGTGAACTACCTCTATCATAAGAGAGCACTTTATCAGTTGCCTCCTGGGCCTAAGGAGGAACATGTGTGTTTTGTTTACCCTCCCAGTTTTGTAAGAATTTCAAGTATCAGTATTTAATGTTGAGATGTTTCGCATACAACCTGGAGAGATCTGACTGCACTCAAAGGGAAATCAATGGGCCATCGTCCTCCATTGACCATCTTTGTTCAGAGTTTGGGAGAAGCTGCCTTCTTTATTACAAAGCCCGTGCTTTCTTGGTGTGACTGGAGAAAGCTTGGAACAGTGATAAGTGAGAGAAGCAAGCTGGTTTGGAAAGCTGGGATAATTTGAGAAAGGTAAAGAGAGAAGCTAGCTGGTTTCAGAAACACCCAGGTAGGAGAGAGTTTGAAGAGCCTTAATAGAGAGGGGAGGGAGCTAGATTGGACTAGGAATGAAGAGTGGAATTGAGGGTGTTAGGTGCAGGACAGGCTGGTCTGCAGGGCATGCCAAACAAAGTTACCTGCAGGATGACCTGGCTTCTCAAGCCCTCTGTCTGGTTCTTTATCACCTGCTTGCTTCAAGCCCAAATGCCCAAGCCCCTGCTCAAGGCTGAACACTTAACCCCCCTTGTGCCAACAAGGCAGCTTGCAGACCCAGAGACCCCATTAGATTTGGGCTATAAAAACTCCCTGTGCCTGTTCCTTCCCTTTATCATAAAGTTCATTCAGACTCAGGTGGGTAAGAAATTTCTAATCCAGCTTTTAACCAGCTTCTCCTCAGGAATTACCAACTCCTGGCTACTGATGATACCTCCAGTCCAGACCTATGCCAAATGGACTGACATCATCATGGATCTGTGGTGGCAAGGAACCTTCCTTGATCTGGTTCCTGAAGTTATACCAGTCCTCTCTGCCCTCCTGGGGGGGCTCCTTACTTCCCTCTTCTCTGATTCTCCCACAGCACCCCATCTCAGCAGGAAACAGCCAGAATGAGTGAACGCCGCCCACTCTCATTTAATAACAAAGGGGGGAGGGGATGTTCTGAGTTGCTTGGGCTCCAAAGAACTTCATCCCCTGAGAAGAGCCGTCCAATGGCGAGCTCTGCTGGCTCACATGATCTTTACCCACCTATCAGAAAGCACCCCATGCCAACTGTCAAACCCTTCAACTGTTAAACTGTCATAACTGTCAAACCTCCCCCGGCTCTATAAATATGCAGAGATGTTCCTCAATAAACGGGCATTTTCTCCAGTGACAACGAGCCAGCAGTTCCTCCCCTTGTCACAGTCCCCATTTCATCCTCTGACTAGAGAAAGCGCACAGGGCACCTGGAATCCACCGCAGGTCAAGGCGACAGAGATGTGGCCTTTGCCTCTCAGCCTGGGCCCGAGTGTTTTCCTCAGGCACCCAGAGCACTTGGGGTTCTGGGCTGCGTGTTTCCTTGCTCCTCTGCCCTGTCGACCACCCATCTTCTTCACCCTGGGGCGCGTCATCTGCACATGGGACTGAGTCTCTCTCAGCTGTGTCCCGTGACAGGGACCCACAGTGTTGGCACCTTTGCCTCTGCAGTTCCACCACGTCCCCCTGTATCTCGAGTGGGCTCCAGTTGGCGTCTTCTCCAGCACAGCCCCACAGGGGAAAGAGCCCCAAGAATCATGTGCGGAAAAGAACATGGTGGAGCCAGAAACTGGTAAGAACAGGTCAATGTCATGGGAGGGCAGGCAAGGGGTGGGCGGAGAGCCAGGAGCTGTTCAGCAGACCACTGCTTCAGGGCTTTGTTCATCCACAGACCAGCAGGTCTCGGTCTCTGATTATGCAGGTGTTAAAACATCCCTGAAAAACAGCATCAGAGCTGGGTGATGAGGCCCACGCCTGTCACCCCAGCAGCTCAGGAGGCTGAGGCAGGAGGATCCTGAGTTCAAAGGCAGCCTCAGTGAGACCCTGTCTCTAAATACAATACAAAATAGGGCTGGGCTGGGCCTCAGTGGTGAAGCACCCCTGAATGCAGTTCCTGGTACAAAAAAAAAAAAAAAAAGAGATCAGAATTACGAGTGCAACGTAATGTAGCAGATTTTTAGTTTGTCAGCTAACGGTTAAGGGAAGAAAACCTAGATCTCTTCATACCCAGAAGAGCCCATGAAAGCCCAGAGCTCCATAGGGGCTGAGGTGCTGGGGGCCATGTTCTTGGAGTGCCTCAGCGCCCTCTGGTGTCCAGCGACTGCACAGGCAGGAAAGGAAAGACCAATGTGTGTCCCCAGCCACAGGGGTGTCGGCCCCCTGGGTGCCCCCTCACAGTGGGGCATTGGAGGCAGGATGAGGTTTTCCTTCAGGACTGTGGTGCACACTGCAGGTCATGGCTTGGCCCTGGCCCTCGCCCCGTCAGGATGCCAAAACCTGAGACCCACCCCGTCCTCCAGCTGCCCCTAGGAGACAGGCAGCTTCCCATGGAACCACGTAGTCTGGAGACCACGACCACGTCTTAGAATAGACACCTGGAGGGAGGTTCTGAGGACTGGGTTGTTTGGTCCAGATGTTAAGATTTGACCTTCAGGCCACCCCCCACACACAGGGCTTCCAGTTGCTCAGTTTACTAAGATAAGGATTTTCCTCTTAAAGATAGACCTTCTCTTGTTTACCATCCTGGTTGTTCCTATATATTTACAAAATTAAAGTGTTTTTTTTTTTTTTTTTTTTTAAAGTAGAGGAGGAGTCGTCTCTGGTCAGCCAGTGTTGGTTGGATTCCGCGGCCTTCCCTGAGCACAGGCCTTCCGCCATGCCCGCAGCTCATGTCCGCTCCCCGTGGGTCTTCAGGACTGGCTGTCTGTGCTGCGTGAGGTGACCGCCCTTTGCGGCTGGCTGCTGCCTGATTTTGTTCCCACCAGAGGGTCCACTCCACAGCAGCATCTGCCTTGCTGACCACAGCACCCTGCAGAGTGCCAGGCCCCGTGAGTGCCAGAGGGCAGAGTGGCACCTGCTCCCTGCCTGCTGGCCTGCCCTCCACGTCCTTCCACTCAGGAGCCACTTCAGGGGAACTGGCTGCCATGCTGGTGACGTGGGCAGTGCCGTCCTTGGCTCCTGCTCTGGGACTGGGCCGGCTGCCTCCTCTCAGGCTGTTTCTGACCATGACAGAGAGAGTGGTGCCCACGCACCCTCCTGAGGACACAGGAGATGCAGCCTGCTGGCCACCGGCACCCCCACATGGTGGGAACACCTGTCTAACCGGTGGCTGCTGTCCATGGTGACCAAGACAGGCATGGCATGACTGTCCCCAGCATCTCTCGGCTGGTCACAGGTGGTGTCAGGTGGGCCCTGGGGGCATATGGGCTCTAGAGCATGAACAATGGCTTTTTGGCACCTGTGTCTGGACCCTGTCAGAATGCTCCTCTGTCCCTGGTTCCCCGTTTGGTTTTGAGGCCCTGTCCCCTGTCCTCAGGTCGGTGTTGAGTGTCCTGACAGTGACCAGCCATTGGAGGGGCTGGCTTCTGCTCACTGGCTGACAGAGGAGGCCTCAGCCTGGATCTGCTCCAGGATGTGGTGCGATGTCCACCCGCTGGGCTCACGTCACCTCCTGAGTCAGCGCCCTGAGCCCATCTTTCTCTTCTGACCATGTCGCCTACACAACCCCCTGTCCTGGTCCCCTGAGCTGTGCCTTCTCCCCTGCCGCTCCCCACCCTGCTCTCTGCCCGTTGTTTCAGATGTCATCTTCCCCAGGATGACAGGAGGGGGACCCACCATGTCTTGGGCTGGGCGGGGCAGGAGGGCAGCTCTGGCAGCTCTGCTCTGCTCTCTGTTCTGGTCTCCTGGGGGGTGGCCATGTTATCTCCCCACCACCAAGACCCTCACTTCCAGATAAAGGGCTCCAGGTGTCGTGGGGGGGGGGTGTACTGGAAAGCTGCTTGCGACTAATAACAGCCCTGCTGGTGGCCTTGGGAGCCAGGAGGGGGCAACGCACACATTCTGTGCCTGATTGTAATGAAGCCTGAGCCCTGGATCTGCCTGTGTGCCACAGTCCACCTCTCAGCCACTGACATCCACACCTGGATTGGCCTCTAGAGGTGCAGCTAGCAGTGTCTCAGGCAGGTGGCCTTGAGTCTCTGGGGCCAGCTGTGGTCCTTGCGGTGTCACAGTCACTCCTGGCGTGGTGTGGGACATCAGGGATCAGCGTTTCTCAGTGATGCGCAAACAGCAGCTCAAGAGCATCCTCAGGAGTAAAGGCCCTGGAGCTGAAGGCCCAGTCAGGACCATCTAGTTCAGATTGGAGACTGAGCTTCAGAGAGGCTGCTTCACTGTCCTGAGGTCACACAGCTCATTAGAAGCACACCCAGAGCACAGGACTCCTATCCTAGCACCTGAGTGTAGAGCCGTGATTTGGGTCAGTCCTCTTGGGTTTGGATTCTGGCCTCACTCCTGCCAGTGGGTGACTCCTGCAGTCTGTCTGTGCCTAGGTCATGATACATGAGTAGAAGCTTCCCGTTGGATGGTTTGAAGGTCTGACTGGGACAATGAGACCCTGCAGTACAGGCCCCATGCTTGACGCACCTGCCTGCTGCGAGTGTGTGCGAGTTGGGGTCCCCACTCCTCCTGCTCCCTGTCGCCTGGTGAACGGTACTGAGCACCTGCCTGTCTTTGGTCCTCAAGATGCAGGCAGAGCCACATGGAGCTGGCACCAGGGAGACAGAAGGAAAAGGGAAATACAGGGTGGGATGCGACTTAGAGGGGTTTTGTTGTTGTTGTTGTATAATTATTTTGGCTTTAAGCACTGAGGGCAGTGAGGTCACGCCTGGGGTCAGTAGGCTCCAAGTGTCCAGACTGACACCCGGCTTCTGCAGCGAACCCCTCAACAGCTCCGTGCCACAGTTCTTCCTTCTATAAGTGGAGCAAGAACCAGCCTAGCTGCCGCCTCGGGAGGCCTGGGGGACTGGCCATCACTCACCCCCTCAGAGCTACCCAGGTCTCCACAAGGCAAACTTGGGAGGACAGTGTTGGGCAGGGCTGCGTGGTGGCTCAGAGCCTGGCTGGCAGCCGAGGTCCCCAGGCCCTCAGCTACCCATCTAACTGTGCCTTCGGGGTCACTGGATGGGTGGGTCGTGTGGGGGCCTGGCACAGGCCAGCTCATCGGGAGCAGCACCTGGTGGCAGTCTGCATGCCCCTTGCTCCCCTTTCCTATTAAAAGCTGTGCCTGCTCGGGTGGTGGGAGGACCTGGGAGTGCAGGGGCTGCGTGTTCCTCTTTCCAGATCTTCTCCAAAGTGGGGGCCATGAGGAGCTGCTCAGTCTCCAGGAAGAAGAATAAAGCAGGTACCCTGTTCTGGTGGAAGGACGCGGTTCTGGGAGACCACACCTGGCGGGGGGGCAGGCTTGTGCAGAACAGCCCTTCCTCTCCTGGAGACCCCTGCCGTGCTGTTGGAGAGGTCCCCCACCTGGCCCAGGCTCTGAGTCAGAGCCTCCGAAGGCCCTCAGGTGGTCCTGAGCTGTGTGGGTGGTGGGCAGCAGCAGCACCCATCAGCACCTATCAGCACCCAAGGTCTCCCTTGTTCCCATAACTTGGCACCCAGGAAATCCTCAGGCATAGCAAAAAGGATGGATTGAGGTCATTCCCTATTGAGAGCCACAGCCAAAGGGGCCCCAGCAAACTTCCAGCTGCCGGCTGATGATTGGCTCACAACGGCCACAGCAACATCTAGCTGATTGGCTCCTCTGCGGTGATGTTCATTGGGCTGTTTCCCTGCCCTTCAGACTGCCAGCTGATGATTGGCTCACAGCGGCCCCAGCAACATCTAGCTGATTGGCTCCTCCACGGAGCTGCTCATTGGGGGACTTCTTTGGCTCTTCCCACGCAACCCAGCCAATCGGCCTCAAGAGCAGGAGGATTGGGGTAGGTTGAGAGGCTGGTGTGGGGGTGAGAGGCTTGTGGAAGCCGGTGGTAGCAGTTGGGCTCTGAGGGTTTTTTCCCTGAGGAGCTGTTTTGTTTGGCGTTTGTAGTTCTAAAAATAAAGTTAGTTTCTTTTGACAAGTGGCTCCTGAATTGTGCCAAGCCAGACTTCGGCAATTCCCCTCAGTTCCAAGGGAAGTGACCCCCCCCCATATGGAACTTCTAGAACATTCCACCACGATGGTAATCCTGCACCACCCTGGCCAGTAGGTAGTGGGAAGGCACAGGCCGCCTAGCCCCTCCGTCAGCCCTGGACCTTGTCCTGACACTGTTGTCCTCTGCCCATATGTTGTCCAGCCCTGAGTCTTCAGAGCATGAGCAGGGAAGGTCCTTTGTCCTTTTCACAGCCATGCAGTCCTGTCGAGCAGCCTTGGCCTTGCAGAATTGGTGGGTGCAGAATTGGTGGGGTGCAGTGTGAGTCAGCCCGATACTGTCCTGGGTGCCTGTGTGTGTGGCCACAGTGTCTGCTGCTCCTTCATTCCCTATAGGCCCTGGGCCACCAGGTACTGGGCACCCAGAACAGTAGACCAGAGGAGATGCGGTCCCTATCCCCAGGCACCCACAGTAGCAGGGGGACATATGAGCTAGTGGCTTCAGCGCAGGAGGCTGTACCAGGAGGGCCATGGTAGGACTTCAGTCTCCAAGTCAGACTGGGGCCTGGAGGCAGGGAGGCCAAGCAGCCTGGTGGCAGAGGCTGAGGCGGGAGGTGCCTTGGAAAGGGAGGCAGACTCCCCTTGAGAAGTGGCTTCTGTGCCTGGCAGAGTTTTGGACTGTGGCCTGGTGGGCAGCCACCGAGAGTTTTAGCAGACACTTCTGTGGCATAGAAGTTAGAGTCCCTTGCCTCCGTCTGCTCAGGTGCTGGAGCAGAGGGCCACGGCTGGGGCCTTCATCAGCAAAGATGGCCTGCCTTAGGGCTCTGGATGCCAGAAGCCCAAGGCCAGGCATTGGCAGCAGTGGCTCCTTCTGAGGGCTAGGCAAGACCCAGGGGCCCATGGCTCCGCCCCTGTCGTCCCTATTCTTGAGCACTTCAGACCAGTTTGGGACAGGAGGAAGGGCAGCTAAGTGCCACATTAGTGGTAGGAGGGTCGAGGCCTGGGGATTCCAGGAGGGGAGTCGTCCCTGAAGTGCAGCAGGTAGATCAGGCTGGACACACCGTCTACTCTGTGCAGGCCACAGGGACACTGCCTGTCCCCGTGGTTCTGAGCCACGTTGGGGCAGTTCTTGGTATCTACTGCTTAAAGAGTCCAATTTAAGATGGGCCAGATCAGCCCAGGCTGCTAACAGCATGTGTGGATCAGGAAATAATGTCCCTGGGAAACACAGTTCCTCTTGGCTCCCTGTTGAGTCTAGGTGACCCTTATTAGGGGAACAAAGGCAGGCAGTGAGGTAGGAAGGACTTTCTTTGATCTCAAGCTCCCTGCCTATTTCAGGACTTAGTGTTCCCTGAACTTAATTATAGGAGCATCCCCTCCCTGCATTGTCCTGGTGGAGTTTCCCAGATCTGGGAACCAGGCCCTTCCCTCTCCCTGCTCCCTCTCCTGGCCTCCTGGGTGGCACTGGCTGGTGGTTTAAGACAGTTCTGAGTGGCGGACAGCAGGGGTCGCTGTGAGCCTGCACAAGGACTGAGGCTCCTCCAGGAAAGCCCCAGATCTCAGACAAAGCCACTGGCCAGCAAAGGTCACCTGCCAGGGGAGGACCTCAGGGCTGGAGGACAGTCTGGTGCTCCGTGTCAGGCTGGTTCTGCAGGCTGCCCTCCCAGGTGTAGGAAGAACCACCAGCCCCCATGTGGCACGCTCTCGGTATTGTGTCTATGCCCAGCGCCTTCTGTGCACCTGTCCCCCTGTGCCACACTCAGCCCTGTGAGGGAGGAGTGGCCACCGTCCCCTACACCCGCAGGGAGACTGGAGATGAGGAGGGCAGTCCTGCCTGGGACCCCACCACCACGACGGCTGAGGGTTTCAGTTGGTCTGACCCAGAGCCGGGCTGGGAAGGCTCCTCTCTGCCACCCTTTGTCTTCCTCCCAGGTCTGGAAGGGCCTGTCGTCCCCTGGTTGGTCTGAGTGGGGACGCTGTGCCTCCGCCAGCCTGTTGTTTTTACCAGGTGTCGTGTGGGGCACCATGTGCCACTGTTTCAGGCAGCCCCAGGCCCTCCAGGGCCCAGAGCCTGTGGAGACTCGGGAGGGAGCCCGAGCAGCAGGCTCCCCAGCCCCAAAGGCCTGGGCTGGGCCCCCCAGAGCTCTGCCCTCTGCACTTGACCATGCTGTGCTCCCACCCGTGAGTAGTCCAGCCTTGGTGATGCCCAGACAGGCGTCAGAGGCCCTGTGGACCCTCACTTCCTTGGGGTATTGTGGGCGGCTCAGGGACTGCTGTGGGAAGCTCAGAGTCCACACACCATGGAGCAGGCTGGGCAGAGCGGCCCCACCCCCTGCCTGGCCACTGGCTTCCTGGGCCTCGGTTTCTCCTGGCTTCAGACCGTGCAGAGCTCACGACGCAGGCGCCGTGGTTCCCAATGGTGCAGGGGCGACTTGGTGGTCCTGCGTGCTGGGCCAGGCTAGGGGACTGGGCTGTTTCCGTTCTCGGGTCCCATAGTCATCAGAGCCTGCGGGTTGTCCTCAGTCCCATTTCCCAGTAGGGAAACCAGCTCCTAAGCCCGAGCCCTGTCCCCTCAGGCCTCAGGCACCTCAGACTGTCACCCTGCTCCTCCCTCACTGCGTGGCTGCCCTCCTGGGAGGTGTTCAGAGGTTCAGATGAGATCAGGCACCTGGCAGGGACAGCAGGCGGGAGGACCTGCCAACAGTGTCACCCAGGGCAGAGCCATTGGTGGCAGGACCGAGTCCTTCCCACTTATCTTCCTTCCTAGTCACATCCTGCCCTTGTAGCCTCCCGAGCTGCCTTGGGTCAGGCTCTAGGGAACCTGTCCCCAGTTCTGCTGCCCCTGCCACCTACCCAAAGGCACTGTGATCACAGCTGGGGGCCCCAGCCTCTGCAGGGCCCTGGCACACAGTGGCTTGAGCAGCTTTACCCCACAGCAGGGGTAGTGCAGAAGGAGCCTCAACCCCAGCAGGTGCCCAGAGACCTATGTCACTTCAGGTTCCTAAATAAGAAAGGAGGTTTGTTCCAGATGTCCCTGTCTGGTCCGCCATGAGCCCTTCCCTATTCTCCACCTGAAAGTCCCCCGGGTGGAGAGGCTGTGGGCTGGGGGCGTGCAGGGCAGGCTCTGGGGCCTCTGCCCTTGGGCACCAGCTCCTGTGCGCAAAACTGAAGGACTCACTGGACAGGTCTCACTTCTGCCCGTGATTCACATGATGGCCTTCCATACCAGGGCACTTGTGGGGACGGTGCTGGGACAGAGGTGGCCAGGACTGAGGGCACTTGGAAGGCCTCAGGGCTGGGCAGGGCATGCCCCACGCTCTTATTCGCTGTCCCTGCAGCCCAGTGTGCTAGGAGTGCTGTTGGATACGGTTCTGGCCGAGGCCCTGGCACCAGCAAAGTTCCCTAGAGGCCTCATCCCCCTGTGTCAGTGGCCTTCCTTAGGATGGCCTTGCTTTCACTTTGGTTTCTGGAAGGCAGTGGTCTCCCTCTTCTAGGAAGGAGGTTCTGGGACACAGCTGGCCCCTGGGCAGGTGACCGCACAGCCACATAGGCCATAGCTGGGCTTCTGCTCTAGCTGTCGTGGAATCCTCCATTTTTGAACCAGGGCCTGGCTGTGCACCAGGCTCCGTAGGTCTCTTGGTCACCTCTGCCTGTGACCCTGGAAGGATCGAGACTCCCAGCTCCGGCCGCTCCCTCTACCCTGGGCAGTATTTCCAGCTCTCAGGGCCTTGGTCTCCTGTCTGAAGAGGGAGGGGCAGCGTTCCTAGAGCAGGAGGCAGAGACCCAGGCATGGTCAGTCCCAGAGCCCCGCATGTGGTTTCCTGCTGGCCATAGGTGGCCGCCCTCCAAGGAGCAGCTTGCTGTGGGCATCTGCAAGGGGGCAGCGTTCTCAGTGGGGTCGTGGGTGCTAGAGTGTTCCCCACTGGAAGGGCCAGGTGACAGCTGCTGTCCTCCCTGTGTTCAGAGGGGCTGCGCTGCTGGGCTGAACCCACCCAGGATCCCATGTTCTTCCACGTCATTTTACAGATGTGGAGGCTGGGGCCTGGGGGCTCTGGGCTCCCCCATCACCAGCTGGTCACTGGAGGACCACAGTAGGAGCACAGGTACCTGGGCTTTTCTGGACCCCTGTAGGCCCAGAACGAGTCCCTTAGCCTCAATTTCTCCTGAACGGGCTCCTCTCGGTGCCCATCCTCCTGGGAGGAGCCACAGAACACAGGGCTCTTGGGTCATGCAGCGCCCCGCAGAGGCCGGGCATTGGGTCCCCAAGACCTGTGGTCCCTCTTGGGAAGCACTGTCCCAAGGCGGGCGTGGCTGGGCCCTCTGTGTTGACACCTGATGCAGCTGCAAGGGGCGCAGGTACAGGTGCTGGTGCCAATCGGTGTGTGTTGCAAGGGTGTAGCCAGCGCCTGCCCCTACACTTGGGTGTCCCACAGGAGCCTGGGCGGCAACCACAGCCTGTGTTATCACCTTCCATTTCCTGGTGCCCATAACCTGCCCACGGATCCAATCTCAGAGGCCATTGTGCACCTTGGAGGCTGGCGATCAGAGTGGCCCTGGCCTTGAGCAGCAGGGAGGGGGAGGAGGCTGCAAGCACGGCATCCTGTCCCCTGTCCCTCTCCATGGCCAACAGTGATGATGCAGCCGCCAGGCCCTCCTCCGCCTCCCCATGAGCAGCTCAACGTGTCCCCACCTGAGCCCACTCGCTCACCCCAGGGAACTCTGGAGCCCACCCAGTGCCAGATGCAGGCTGTGGATGCAGAGGTGCACAGGACAAAGGGGACTGTTGCATTGGTGGGAGGGCTGGGCAGGGTGGGCAGTCTGTCCCCAGGCCTGGTTCCGGAATGAACCATAGCTCTCTGTGCAGGGGACAGCCTAGAGTCTGAACAGGGGCCCGAGTGACCCTGGGCCCAGGCCCTGAAACACATGCTCCGGCAGTTAGAAAGCCCAGGACAGTTGTGGCTGTTGTCATCATTGCCGGGGTCACTAGAATAGAGTCCTGGAGCCAGTGTGAGGGGGAGCTGGGCCGGGGTCCACCTGCCCAGAGGAGCGGCTTCCTCTCCCTAGACGGGGCCTGCCTCCGTCTAGCGGGTGCTGTTTGGTGGGGAGGCTTAGCCGTGTGGCAGGAGGGGTCAGTACTCCTGTCCCTGGGAGCAGGCCAGGGAGTCTCCACTGGGCCACCAGGCCCCAGCCCTGGGCTCCCACCAGCAGCAGATCTTCTTCCTCCTGTGCAGATTTTCAGGCAGCAGCTGCTCCTGCATCCTGGGAACTGTGGAGCCTCAGGTCCCATGTGGCCCCCAACCCCCCCACACACAAAGCAGTCCCAGGGCAGTCCCTCCCTCCCTCAGTCCCTCCCTCGGTTAAGTCTTGGCAAGGTCGTGAGACAGGACAGACTCTCCCCTTGCACAGGTGAGGAAACTGAGGCTCCAGGAAATGAGTGACCTCTGAGGACAAGGTCCCTGGGAAGTGGAGGCAGAAGGCGGGTCTCTGAGAACAGCCGCTTGTTTGGAGCTGGGGACCCTGGGTGGTGGCCCCCAGGGAGACGGCACATAGGTCAGGGTGCGCTCAGCTGCTGTGCAGACCCAGGGGGTGTGCACAGAGTAGGGGGTTCTCCCCCAGGGGACACTCGGGAGGGGAGAGTTTCTGGTCTGAGGGGCTGTGTCACGGGACACAAAAGTTGATCTCCCTACAGGAGCCAGAGGCTGCTCACCAGACAGCACCAGGGGGAGGCACATGAGCTGTACCTTTCGGAACATGGCAGGGACATCCTCACTGAGTGTTAGTGGCCTTCCAGGGGCTGCGACCCAGGTGGCACCTACTGCAGCCCCAGCAGAGACCTGAGCCAGAACCCAGCAGGGCTGCCGAGCCCCGACCACAGAACCTGCTACTGCAGAAGCTACAGGTCCCAGGGTGTCCATCACGCAGCAAGGGATGACCAGTGCATTTTGCCATCCGCCACACGTGGCAAATGACTGCAGGCCAGACACAGGACTCTCGGGGCACCTCCACGGCAGGAGGTCCTAGCAGCTGTGTCCCCAGGATGCAAATCCCACAAGCAAATGCCACCCAGGGCCGACAGCGTCTGGGGAACAGGGCTCAACACAGCTTAGAATAAAAATGACTGTGAACATCAGCCAGGCTGCAGCAGCTGGCAAGGCTGCCTCTGGCTGGCCCTAGGGAGGACAGCCACCCGGCTGGGTGCTCACAGGCAAGGCGCATGATGGAGGCACAACCCCCAGGTGTCACATTGTACTCTACAGGCCAAGGCCCCTTTTCATGTAGCGGGTCCCTGGGTAAGAACCTGAGGCTCTGGGCTCCAGGTCTGGGCTCCCACGTCCCCCTCAGGAACCCTGCGAGCCTCCTGGGCCCGACCCAACCTTTCTCTGGCTAAGAAGGCCCAGCACAGGCGTCCACAATAAAGGACCAACTTGCTGGAAATCACCAAATAAATGCCTTCCCCAGCTCCAGACTGCTGGCAGCAGTAGATTTTACACTGGAGGCAGGTGGGTGACACTGATGGTAATGGCTCGCAGGGGCACATGACACGTGCCAAGTTCATCAGGAGCCACAGAGCACGCTGGCTCACTGGGACGTGTGCCCAGGACGCCCAGGAGCAGACCTCGCACTCCAGACACCTGGGTCACTTGGAGCTCCTGGCCAGGCTCTGAGGAGGGATGGCCCCGCTGACAGGCATCTTCTGAGCCCTTGGTGAATGGAGGGGGCCTGGCGTCACCACCAGGTAAAATCACCCCTTCTCTTCTTGCCCTCGCCCAGACTCCCGAGGGATTCTCACAAGTAAAAGCTTTCCTGCCCCCTAATCAGTGCACATTTAGATTTCTGGGCTGTTCAAGCAGAAAAATGGCCCTGGAATCAGGCAAAGCAGAAACCCTTAGCTGGCAGGAAAGCAGGGTGGAGGTGAGGCCACAAGGGTTCCAGTGTGGGGAGGCCCGGGTGGGAGGCCCAGGTGAGAAGACCAGTTACGTCTCCGTGGAGCCTCTGAGGCCTCTGGGAAGCTCTTTCCAGCCCCCAGCCCCAGGCAGCCCACCCTGCACCTAATTGCCCCCCCCCCCTTGGAAACAACATCATTAAGAAAGAAAGCAATAGAGTCAGGAGATCTGAGTTCCAGCCCCGACTCTGGCTGGTCCACCAACATGGCTCCCGAGTGCCCTGGGTAATAGGGACAGTGAGGATCAGTGTGAGGCGGGTCTCTTACTATGAAGATGCCTAAGTGCTTCGCAAGTGTGACGTCATCTCGTCCTCCTGGGACATCTGGGGGGTGGGCAGGCCATTCTTTGGGTTTGTAAAATGGAGAAAAGTGTCAGAGGGGGGTGTGTGTGTGTGTGTTTGTGTGTGTGTGTGTGTGTTTGTGTGTGTGTTTGTGTGTGTATGTGTAGAGGGAGGGAGAGACGCGGCGTTTGGTAGGAGCCTGCTGCCTTCTGGCTGACTATGGGCTGAAGAGCTCCATTCATCCCTCTTTCTTGGGGGATGGCTGAGTCTGGCAAACCAGGGAGGAGGAGCGCCAGGGGCCAGGTGTTCTCACGGGACAGCACACCAAGCCAGAAGGATGGACATGGCAGGGGTGAGTTTATCCAACTTCAGGATGACCGCTGCCTAGGGTGAGCTTCTAACCCCACTGCACCTTGCCTCTCGTTAGAAGGGTGCCCGTTTTCAGGACCTTGCAGCAGCATCTGCTTGGGAGTCTGGGAATGTGTTGCTTTGGATTTGGGGACAGGGTGTGCACGGGACGTAGCACCAGGGCCTACCCTGTGCATGTCCAGGGCTAAAAGCATCTCAAAACTGGGTCCAGCTGCAGGGGAGAGCTGAGGGCAGAGCACCTGGGGAGGGGGCAGAGCGCTTGGGGAGGGTGCAGTGTGCCTGTGGAGGGAGCAGAGTGCCTGGGGAGGGGGAAGTACCAGGACACCCATCCTGGAACCTTTCAAAGCACACCAGATGCCCTCCCCCGCCCCCGATGTCCGGTCATCCACTCCTCTGGGTCATGAGGTCAGGTTAGAGCACGGCAGATGAATCGAGGGGGGAGCAGCCATGGGGTCCAGTTGGGCCTGGGGTCAGCCTTCCCTCTGCCATGTGGCAGTGTGAGATCTTGGGAGCGGCACTGTCCCCCTCAGAGCCCCCAGTTCTTCCCCACTACAATGAGGGGCCCAAAGAAAGGCCTATGATCCCGCGAGCTGGGGAGAGAAAGCGGCTTCTACCCCAACATGCGAGCTTCACCCCCAGCTCACAGGAGTCCCATGAAAAATTCATTGATGGATTTTAAGAGGATCCTGCACAGAGACGTGGCAGGCCAGAGCAGTGGAGAGCCAACCCAGTGATCTGGAAAATGATCAGGAAGATGCCCAAGTGTGGGGGAGGGACTTGCCAACTGGCCCTGGATGGGGAGGGAGCGAGGAAGGGCTGGAGTCCCCGAACACCTGCAGAGCCCCTGCAATGCATCAGGCCACAGGACATGCCACCATGCCAGGTGGGGACGTTCTGAACCGCATACGTATTTCTCCTGGTGGGAGAATGTGTTCTCCAATTCCAACTTCTCCAGATTTCACTTGACCCTCTTCTGCACAGACCACGTCCCTCCTGCCCCCAAGGACAGGCTTAGAGAAAGGCCTGGCCGGTGGTTTAGCAACACGTTGTCCTTAACCATGGCCGGTCCTGCCATCTGATAGTATTGACGATCCAGAAGCAGCTCTTGCCCCCTTCCATAGGAAGCAGCCCTGAGACCTGCTGCGCCCATTGATTGACATCCTGTCACTCTGGCAGCCACTGACCTTGCTAGAAAGTGGACTCAGCCCTGGAAGCCTTTCCTGAGATGTCTCTGCCCCTGGATCCAAAGGATGCCACACAACGTCCACTTTAGGGACTTGAGCTGCAGCTCACCAGCGGGCTTCAGGTTCTGGAGGGCAGGCATGGACACGAGTGCTCCTCTGCCAAATGGGCAGAACTGGCCATTCCACTTCCTCAGAGGGCAAGGGGTCAAAACCAGCCACCACGACAACTCCTTGTCCCCGCAGCAGCTCTCCCTGGGCGTACCCCACCTTCTGACACCCCCAACACATGAGGAGGGTGGTGAGAGACAGCTCACCTTTGAATCATCCCAGTGGGGAAACTGAGGCCCACAAAAGTTGGGTTAAAAGTAGTGTCTATACCACAGTGTTTTACTCCAGAGGGAAAATAAAGCATTTAGGTTTATCAACTTTGAAGACACAAATGGGAACAAAAAAATCTGAGAAATTGCCTTTGATTTTACCATTAGGTCTAAGCCTGGGACACGCCTTCAATGTCTGATTGCCAGGAGGTAAAACATAAGTTTCTTCTTAGGATGACTGTCCTTGGAGTGTGTCCACCGTGCTTTCCTAACGTTCTCTTTCCAAACCCCTGTGTTCCCAGACACGGTGTAATGGCCTTGGATGAGTCTGTGAGCCGGGCTCTTGTTGGACATTCATGCTGTTTCTCTTTTCTGACTTGAGACAATGAGAGGAAGTAAATCCACTGCTTTCCTAGGAATCCCCTTCTCCTGGGTGGCGGAGGGAGGGGGATGACGTCCTTCCTGCCACACCTCCCTCCCCAAGGCCCAGGGTTCCCACTTCTATTGGAACTGCTCTGGGGTGCAGCAGCATTTTGCCTCACGGGGTCCCTGGTGCTCTTCCAGCAGAAGCCACCCCTTGCCTGGGTGGAGCGAGACCAAAAGTCCAGGAGGGCTCTCATGGGCCTCCCAGCTCTGCCACTGACTGTCCCCGAGACCTGGGGCTGGTGATTCCACCTCTGCGCCCCTCGGCCTTTCTGTCTCAGCACTGGGAGCGCCCAGCTCAGCATGGGGCCTGGTGCAGAGTGGACACACTGGGATGCGCTCCACGATGTCATCAGTCTTGCTCACCCTTCCTAAAAAATGGGGTTTGAAGAGGTGGCCACTCACGAGGTCATAGGGGGTCAGATGAGATGGCACCTATAAAGTGCCCAGCCAGCACCCTCAGTCAGTGACATTTTAAGTCATATTTTCATTATGGCAAGGTGACAATCTATGAAGGACTCCACTCCACAGGAGATAAATGAAGCTCTTTAGGCCCAGAAGTTGATCTCCCACACACCCTTGGCCAACCTCAGCTCATTTCCCAATGTACCCAGCAGCGTAGGTGGTGAGCAGGGCTGGTTGGTCACACGTCCCACAACAGCTATTCACAGAGACCATGTAAGGTGCCATAGCATAGAAAGGGTGCCCTCGCACCTGGGCAGCAAATGACCCAGGTCCTTGCACTCCCTTTCGGAGGACCAAGTACCAGCCCTGCAGCAGGCCTAGCCCCTGCTCTCGTCCTGTTGGAGAAATTCATCAAGTTGCACTGAGTTTTGCAGCTGTCAGAGCCCAGGTCTGCAGGAGTTTCAGTGGGGTGACAACTTGCCCAGCCTGTCAATCACGGTGGCCGGACTTCCTTATTATTGTGGGAGCTCATCAAACCAGGTCCAACCAGAGCTCATCCGCAGAGCTCTTACCTACTAGGCTAAAGGCAAATTAACAAAAGCGCTTAATAAGGACTGGCTGGGTCCACCATGTGCAGGGGTAGACACACAGAAAAGAGCGTGTGTAGTGGGTAACCTGCAGGTAGGGGGTGGAAGGAACAGCACACACATGTGAACTTAATTCCTTCTCCAAGCCTGCCACGCAGGTGCCATTTTGCCCACCTCACAGACAGCAGGCCAAGCCCAGAGACACCAGAGGCTGGTGCCAGTGTTCCTGATCTTTGTTGAGAGTCCAGGACATGGTAAAGGGCCGAGCATGGTGCCTGGCAAGTACCCAGTGCTCAGTACCTGGGGACTGTCAACATGGGGGCTCTTCAGAGCCCCTGAACAGGCAGCCCAGGTCTCCTCCGCCTCTCCCATCCTCTGGGGGTGGGTGGCTGGAGCTGGGTTATCTCACTGTGGCCTTTCAACTTCTCGGAGAGCTGGGGTCAGGGCCTGGGCAGCAGGCCTGCTGAGCACTGGTGGGCTGGGCAGCAAGGGCCATGTCAACATGAGATGTCCCAGGAGGACCTGCTGGGACAGCTGGGGGCAGGGCCTGGAGCAGAGTGAGGCAGAGGGGGTGATGCCCTGAAGCTGGCCATTCCCACCTGGGAGAAGTGGGTGGAGGAGTCGGGAGTGGGGTGGCCAGGCTGAAGCTGCCCCCTCCCCACCTTGTGCTCTGCTCAGCCATTTTGCAAGATCTTAGTTTTATAACCTGGAATAGCTGTGAAGGTCTTTAATATATTTATTTGGAGATGAACACAATACCTTTACTTTTATGTGGTGTTGGGGATCGAATCCAGTGCCTCATGCAGGCTGGGCAAGTGCTCTACCACTGAGCCACAACCCCAGTCCATGAAGGTCTGTCTTTAAAGAAAATACAGAAGGTTATGACCCTCCTGTTAGCTTCCCATTCTCCCCCAGACTGTACCAACATGCACACACGGGATGTACCCTTTTAAAAAACTTATTTGCACAGCATCAACACTGCAGTGTTTTTTGTTACCAGGTCTTGAATGCTTTCAGGTGACCTCGTTCTTTTTAACAGTTGCATGCTATTCCACACCTCGAATGGGCCATTGTGCCCCAACGATTTGCTCATGGAGGGAAAAGCAGGACATGCTTTCCTGATGGTATGCAATGCGCTACAATCAACACCCTTGTCCACATAGAGTACGTGCTGTGATAACACCTGTCTTCCTAGGGTAGAGTTCTGGAGATGGGCCAAAGGGACATTAAGGATCAATGGATCCAGCGGCTACAAGCTGCCAGTTCTATTTTTACTTAAGACCTCCTTGTCATAGGCTCCTCGAAGAAAAGCTTCTGATTTTTTAATCATTTCACACAGCAGGAGGCTGGATTCATAAGGAGAGTACTGGGTCCCAGGGTAGGACAATGGTGCCCAGGAGAAGGGGCACCCTCTGGGAGATTGCCTGTGGGATATTGAAGGTTGCTCTGGACTCCTTTGCTGACAGACGTATATGGAACCTCGAGTTTTCCTGGGCAGACCCCCAGGCAGTGACCAATTGATGGGGACCACAGCAGTCCAAGTCCTTGCCTAGAGACCAGATAATC
The DNA here is from genome assembly GCF_052094955.1 of Ictidomys tridecemlineatus. Classification (NCBI taxonomy): domain Eukaryota; kingdom Metazoa; phylum Chordata; class Mammalia; order Rodentia; family Sciuridae; genus Ictidomys; species Ictidomys tridecemlineatus. The sequence continues at coordinate 58,722 of NW_027522411.1, forward strand.
CAGGGGCCTGATTTCTATTCCAGAGCTCCCCCCAGGATCTAGCCGAGGCTGGGACTTTCTGAAGTCTCCCCTCTGCTGGGCTTCTCCCTCTCCATTACCTGTTTGTCCTGGGGATGGTCAGTCAACACAGCCCATGCATCTACATCCTGGTCTCAGGCCAACTTCTTCCAGAATACACCTGAGGTACCATGGAGGATGGCCAGGCAGTGCCCTCCTGGATGGATGCGTCCTCATTAGCAGTCACCCAAGAGCAGCCAAAGGCCCTGGAACCCCCTTGCACGCTGCAGAGAAGCCTGGCCAGCTTCCTGTTCATGCTACCCCTGTCGACCCTTCAGAAGGGCCAGCAGAGAAAACTTACAAGTTAGGAGAGAGAGGTTATTAGACTTGTGGTCAGGAGTGCCTCCTTCCCCTAAGGAAATAGGGCAGGGTCTTCACAGGTTTAAGGGCAGAGATCGAGGGCTTGGGGTGGAAGTCAGAAGGCAAGTGCCCGCCCTGCTCTGGCATTGCCGAGATGAGGACTTGGAATTTTGAGGAGTCGTTATTCTCAACAAGCAGGTCATGAGCCTCCTCTTCTAGGGACAAATATTCTGATTAAAGCAGCAATGTTCAACACTGGGACCGAGACTTAGGTTCGTTTCAATTTTCAACAGTTAAAAGTTGAATTTTCAGGTCCACAGTTATTACTGTTTAGAATTCCCTGCATAGAGCAACAATAAGCAGATTGATAATCATTTAATAGTTTTTTTACAGATCATACCCCCTCCTGGTATCTGGGTGGACTGCCACACCCCTTCCTTCTGCTCCCCACCATATTTTGCTCATTATATGGACTCATTTTGGAGGAGAGTTGGCAGGAGACAGTAGAATTTCAAACAGTGCTAATTCCTTCCTGTCATCTCATACTCCAAGAGGCCTCTTGTGCAATTCTTGTTCCAAGTAATATTCTCAACCACAATTACTTAGTCTCCTTTTTATTTGGGAAGTATTTTAGATTTACACACAATACAGAGTCCTCAATAGCCCTCACCCCTAACGTTAACATCTTCACGGAACCGTCACCAAAACCAAGACCAACCACGGTACGTTCCCGTTAAAGGCAGTCTCCAGTTGGACACACCACTTTTTACACCTGTGTTCTCTCTTAGATGTTATAAGGTCTCTTTCAGGACTCCTGTGTCAGTCAGCTTCTCATTGCTATGACAAAACACCTGAGAAAAATCTTAGAGGAAAAATGTTTGGGCTCACAGTTTAAGGTTTTTGTCCACAATCCACTACCTCATACCTGCAGGTTCGTGGTAAGGCAGATCATCCTGGCAGAGCGGCAGGGTGGAGCAGAACTGCTTAGCTCATGGCAGCCAGCAAGCAGAGAGGCGCAGGGACAAGATACAGTCCCCCAAGGCATACTCCCAAGGCCCTCACCCTCCAGCCAGGTTCCACCTCCTACAGTTCCCCTGGGGAAAAAAGCCCGTAACACACTGGGGGACAATCCAGATCCAGACCACAACCACCCCACATGGTACTTAGTCATGTCCCTTGGTCAGGGATTTTGCAGGAGGCCCTTCTGTTGGGGTTGACTTGATGTTTACTCATGAGACAGGGGCAATGTGTTACCAGGAAGATGGGGGCGATGACTCTCAGTCACCTGCCCTCACAGGAAGAAAGTGGTTGCCACCACCCATTTTTAAGGTTGCAGGGAGCGAGAGAAGGGGAGACTGAGCTCTACCCCTGGATGGGGGGAAGCCAACTCGGGTTATTTGGGCTTCTTTTGTAAAGAGTGTCAACCTCCATTAAGATATGCATCTTTCTCCAAGATGGATGAGGAGGTGAAACCCATGATGACCCCACCCGCCATGACCATCTTCCCTTGAGAGGCCCCAGAAGTTCCCTCACAGGATCCTCTTTCAGATAAGCCCTTCTCAGAGTCCTCCAAAGTCCTCCTTTGGACCAGGCAGAGGGGAACTGGGTGGTATCCCAGGTGTGGCTTCTCAGTGTGGTCCCTGGCCGGCAGCACCACCCGGGAGCTGCTAGAAGTGCAGGATCCCAGGCCCCACCTGGGCCTCCCGAGTTGGACTCCTCATTTTGGCCATGCCCCAGCTCATTGGCTCCCAGGAGTATCTCGGTTTGAGGAGCATCATCGTGGACTCGGTAGAGTCAGGGTTGACAACTCCTGCGGTCAGTCTCCTACATGCCGCTAGGGCATTTGCTTTGTTCCCTCTCGTGCATCTTTTGCAGTTGGAGGATGACGACGGAGGACAGAAGTGAGGGGCGTGGAGGGAGGGGGCGTGGCAGCAGGTGGCTCCGAGAGGAGTCTGTGGGCTGGGAGAAGTGGGCGAGGAGGGGCAGTCTCAGCACAGCTGACAGAGGAGCAGGCTCTGATGGCCTGGAAGATGGATGAGAGCAGGGATGGAGGGATGGAGGAATGAGCTGGACAGCTGCAGGGAACAAAGGGCTCAGCCCACATGGACCTGTGCACCGTGGGTGGCGGCAAAGCCCGACAGCCCCTCACAAGGAGGTCCTTGATGCAGTGTTCACCCCATGTTCTCAACTCTTCTATCCTGTTAAACATGGTCCCGTGGCCTCAGAACGTTCACATTGGTGGCATGACCCTCATGGTGACCATCCTCCTCCAGAGCTCTTGGTCCTGCAAAATGGAGGGGCAGTGGCTCCCGCACCCTTCCTCCCACGCCATTCCATGTTTTCCCACCATGGCTGATGGAGCTCCTCCCAACAGGCAGCTTACACACTACTTGGTTTCCCCTGTCGCCTCTTCAGCTACTGAAGTAGGGGAGTGACAGTCTGGGCTCCACCTAGAGAGGAGGTGGCAGATGACTTGCCCAGGGCGAGGAAGGAGCATGCTTTTTGGGGAGAGCAGGAGAGCTTCTGGGGTCCCCTGAAGAACACTCTTCCTTTTCCCACAACACTGTATTGAAAAAGAGGTCGGGGCTTAGGCTGGAGAAGGAAGGAGCAGGACTAAAGGGGACCAGGTGGTGGGAAGGGAGCCAGCTGAGGTTCAAATTCAGACCCAGAGGAACCAGTGATTGACATCTCCAACTGTCCCCAGCATGCACGTGGGTACCCACCATAACAAGATGGTAGAATGTTCATTGAATGAACGAACTTGGACTATTTTGTTCCCAGTTTGTTTTTGACAAGAACTGAGGAATCCATAAAAAGAAGCTTTGAAATAAAAATTTGACTTTAGGAAAAAAAAAAAGAATCATCCACTGCAAATATAAAGACATTCTTGTTGAACACTCAGAACGGAGTATCACTGTGCACCAAGTAGATGGCAGGGTTACCTGTGCCTTGACTGACATTTTGGAGGTAGGGTCCAAGTTGCTGAGGCTGGCCTTGAATCGCTGTCCTCCAGCCTCAACCTCCCGAGTAGCTGAGTGCATTTATAAACCAAACCTTTGACAGCACTTCTCTCCAACACTTGTCATTTTGTGCTCCAATCAACTAAACAGGTGTGCCTGATTCCTGCAGGGACCCCGATGTTAGAATTATAACAAAACCCAGGCTTGGCAGGAAGCATTCCCCCCACAATGTATTTACTCGATTTGGAGGCCAAATGAAGGAGCCGAGGAGTGTGGTAAACAGGCTTCAAGAAGATCCCCGGTGGCATTCATGTCCTTGTAAGTCCTTTCCTTGTTGAGTAGAATAGGACCTGAGATTTACTTCTCACCAACAGCACATGGCCAAGAGATTGGGTACGACTACATTACAGATGACGACAATGATGTCCGTTTGCTAGCAGACTCTCCCCCTTGTTGGCTTTGATGAAGCTGGTCATGTTGGTGACATTCATGTGTCAAGTACTTAAGGGCAGCCTCCACCCAGCAGTCAGTGGGGAACTGAAGGTTGCCAGTTTAAATTCTGGAGAGAAAATCCTGCCAATCACCTCAGGAGCTTGGAGCAGTTATGCACAAGGGTTTTTAAGAGGGTACTGGGAATTGAACTCAGTGGCACTCGACCACTAAAACACAACCCTAGCCCTATTTTGTATCTTATTTAGAGACAGGGTCTCAGTGAGTTGCTTAGGGCCTCGTTTTTGCTGAGGCTGGCTTTGAACTTATGATCCTCCTGCCTCAGCTTCCCGAGCGGTTGAGATTACAGGCATGCGCCATGGCTCCTGGCATAGGGGAACCCTCTGATGAGCCCCCAGCTGGCACCTTGAGTCCAGCCTCGTGAGACCCTGTTCCAGAGGCTTGGCTAATCAAGGCTCATGGTCTGACCTACAGAAAAACGTGGGCTGTTGTAAACAGAAAGTGGTGATACACTGAGGAGAATTAGCCAGACTGACAGCAAGATATTTACCTCTACTTTACAGAGGAGGAAAGTGAAGTTCAGAGAGGTGTGCAGCCTTCCTGAGGGTACCCCAGGCCATGGAGGCATGACCCCACCACGGCCAACAAGTCTGGAATGCACTGTCCTCTGGGGCAGAGTCCGCCTGCACACACCCCCTCGGGTTTCCATCCTTGGAGAATGGCCTCACCTTCCTGCTCTACCCAGCACCCTCGGGGCATGGTGGGGGCCGGGGTTTGTAAAACAGTGTCCACCTGTCAGCACTGGCATTTGTCAAAGGAAGTGGCTGCTCTCGGGTCCTGCCACCCTTCCCAAAGTGGACACTGCTTGGGAAAAGTGCGAACTAGGAGCCTGTCAGCCCAGCCTGGGGGAGGGACTAGAACAGAGCTCCAACATGGGGAGATAAGGGAGGCCACTACTGCGGGAGGCTGGGCATCTTGCTCCTCGCCCATGGCCAGAGCTGGTGAGTGAGGCTGGAGGTTATAGAAGAGGGGGAGCACAAAACACCCTTCGTGTGCCCAGCCACACAGGGGACAGATGTGGCTAGAATAGCTACTTGTCGGAGCAGAAGCTGAAGGGTTCCTGCTACAGGGTGGGCATAAGCATGCACCTCCCAACTGAAAGAACAGTAGCTAGAGCTTGGGGGAGATGGAGACCCCTTGGAAAGGGGGGGGGACCCTGGTCAGGTGTGGGGACATTCCAGGTCACCTGGTCTACAGTGCTGTTGCCGCCCCTGATTATTTAGGAATAGATAACTAGAGACAAAATTCAAGAACACAGGTAGTCTCCAAGCCACAGGGGGGCTGTGACTTTGATGGAGAGGCCCTCACACCCGTGTGAATGGCTGTCACCATCTCTGAGCCATTACCGAGGGCCAGGTAGAGCAGGCAAGGCTCAGGGACGCAGTGGGTCAACTCAGACGAAACCCTCATGTGACAGAGCTTACCTCCTGTGAGAGGAGCTTAACAAAGCTCCCCAGAACAGCAGGCAAAGACAACAGCGACCAAATGTTTCTCATGGGGTGGGGGTCTGGTGTTGGGCGGGGTTCTATTGGATGGTTGTTCTGTCCCAGGAGATTCTCAGCTAGAGTCCTTTACCTGCTTATTTTTTAGCTGGTGATTCAAACGCAGGGTCTCTGCCTGGACACGCCTCAGAGTGGCCTGGGCTTCCTTACAACATGGCATCTGGGTTTCTAGAAAGCACAGCTGACAAGTTCTTTTAAGGGATCAGAACATCACTCTCCCCCTGCCACATACCCTGTTGATTCAAGCAAGGCCCAGGATCAGCCCCAACTCCAGAGGGGAGCATATCTCCTCCCATTGCTCTGAGAGAGCAGGTGCATACAGGAGGCTATTGTGGACTGCAATATGCTCAGCAGTGGACACTAGACTGGGTAGACAGATGATCATTCACAAGGTGAGCAATGCAGTATTGCAGTTGTGACATGGATGGGTTTCCCCGTTTGGATAGAAGTTGGTATATTGAAATCATATTTATAGGATTATTTCATCCTCATGGATTGAGAACTGTCTTCAAACTTGTTGTATAAAAATATTTTCTTGGTTTTTTTTTTAAAAAAAATCTAAGACTTGTGAAACCCATGTCTGGTCTAGGAAATGGAACAGAGAAACCTGTTATGTGTATGCCCCTCCCCCCCTGCCTCCAGTGGATAAAGGTCAGAGAATTTCCAGAATCTCTGTCCAGAGAATGTTTCAGGCATGAGCCACACTCTGGATTGGTGGGCTGCAGTCAATAAATCTGCTTCCAGAAAGTTCCTCAGGTGTTCAGCCTCTTCTGTCCTTCAGCAGGGCCAAGATCTGGAACCAGGTTGTGACTTCACACAGCTGTTTTTTCCATGGTGCCTCAGATATAAACCTGGGATTTGATCAAAGCCTCCTCTGTTTCTCCATGAATCCACCCAGAAAGCTAAAAGGGACAGGCTTACCACCCCCTTCCTATGACCCCTAAGCCTCTAATCTGCAGGTAAAGTTTTGATTGTCCCATGCCAAAGGATTGACAGCTTTAAAGCACCCTCTGGGTGCTAAAGGACTACAAGACATGTGAAGCTCCACGTACCAATTTCCAGGGGTGGAGTCATCCTATGTTGGCTTGATCTGCAATAGTCATCCTCGCTTTCCAATAACCACTGCATTCTGACCCCCCAGATCTCACAAGCTTATGTCAATTCTTGACAAGTGTTCAGAGTCAAAAGACCATTTTCACTCACAGCACAGTGAAAAATGTAAGCAGCATAGTGTGAAAGTTCCTCTTGCATCCCAAGCGCCCCCCCAAGAGTGACCTTGAGCAAGCCAGGGGAACTCTGTCCACATGGCATGTTTGCATCCCAGCTGAGAAACCCAGAACTTAGCAGCCTGACAAAGCCCATGAGGAGCCAATCACACTGGAAACCTCCAAAGCCAAGTCAAAATACATGAACCTCCAAGTTGATTATCACAGGTGGACATTACAGAATGACCAACAGGTTGACCTGCTGGATCTGCTTTCTCCATACCTCACAGCTACCCAGTGAGGTGGCTGTTACCCCCAGGCCCCTTTATATGAGAGTTTAGGGAAATGAAGCAACTTGTCTGAGGTCACAGTGGCCGAGCAGAGATTCCCACCCAGGCCGACTCGGGCCCGTAAGTCCTCTGGATAGAATCAGCGGGAGTCAGTGCTTCCGGTTGCCCCCCTTTCTATCAAGCCTAAAGATCAAAGTTAGATGATGCCAGGAGGGGCCATCTCCCTGGGGACATGACCTCCCGGCTGGACTGCACTTTTTCAGATGCCAAGTCCACATCTCACGTCTCTGCCACATGAGAAGCCTTTATGCCGACAAGAAAAACCAGGAGGTGCAGAACTTGGTGGCACCCCACCCAATCGGACAACCCACCCCTTCTGTACACATGGGGAAGGGGAGGGGCTGGACTCCACAGGCCATTTCCAGAGGCCCTTCATGGGGACGTAAGGGCGAGACGGGGAGCAGCAACAGGTAGCCATCGGAAGCAGAGGCTTGGGGCAAGGTTGATTTCGAAGCTCCTCAGCTGTGGGTGGCACAGCTGGGATCCAACACCTCCGACTATCGACATGCGACATCTGACCAGAGTGTCCATTACTAACTCAGCCGCTTTAAGGATTGAGATGAGGCCCACACGTGGCTTAGTGGTCCAGGCCACGTTTCCTGGGCACGTTTTCAAAGCTTGGCATCCTTCTCAGACTCCTGGTGGGTCCTCTTACCTCCCAGGCTCTTCGGGTCCCCTGTGGCCCAGATGGCCTGCCACACACACAGGGGCAAAGCTTTTGGCAAACATCCCGTGGCCCTACTGCTGTGTGCATTCCGGGACGCGTACACATCTAGACGTGAGTGGTTGCTAGTGTCCCTCGGCTCCCGAGAAAAGGAGCAGCCCCAAGCAGGGTCAGCAGAGCCCTGGACGAACTCTATGCCCCAGACACACATTCTGATCTGATCACATGAATAGAGACCTGAGGGGTGAAGGGAGCCATGCCACTCTGGGGAACTGCATCTAGAGGACTGAGAAAGGGCAAAGCTCCTGCTACTGGAGACTAGCTGTCCCACAGCTCCCTCCCACCCTGAGGTCCTGCCTCGTTTCTGCGGGCTGAACTCCATTGAAAGTGAGACACGGGTTATCTGGCACGGGCCAGAAGTCAAACAGATCTGGTCTAGATAGGAAGGGAAGCCATGGAGATGGGGATTGACACCTGGCATCTTATAAATCCTAGTGATTGTGCCTTCTCTCCTCCTGTTGGAGGACATGAATTGCCCTCCCCTTCATACCCCCACCATGGATAGAAGGAAGACTGGGGTACAGCTAACCTCCCAGACCCCTCCCAACGTGATCTCATATGTAGATCCTAAATATGTTGAACTCAGAAACAGGGTAGAATGGTCGCTAATGGGTCGCTGTGGTTGGAGGGATGTTGGTCAAATACAAAGTGTCAGATAAGAACAAGTTCAGCAGATCTGTTGTATCACATGAAAAAATCTGTTAACAAAGCATCGCCTTCTGGAAAATTGCCAAGAGTCGATTTTGCTTTCTTATCACAGAAAAAAAGAAAGCCAGAGAAATGCATTAGCTTGAGCCTGTCCCTTAGTGTACACATGTTTCAAGTCAATTTTTTAAAAAAATTTCTATTTAGCTGCAGAAATGCCATTAGCTAAGATTCTAGGGTCGATCTCTGCTTTCAGGCTGAGCTGGGCTCTTCCTAGGCAGCCCCAAGTCACAGGCTGAACATGGTGTGGCACTTCTGCCTGGTACAGGACTCTTCCGCAGAGAGGCACTCTCGGCTCTTAGCTGCCCAGAGTTCATGGGGACCATCATGTCTGCTTCCTGGGTGGAGGCTCTCTGCCCAGGTCCGCCTCCTGCCCCCATCTCTTTTGCAGACACTGGTGGCATGCCAGCAACATTTAATATGCTCAGGTTATAGCATCTGACAGTTTCTGTGGTGCAAATACTCTCATTGCACTTGATCTCCCAAGACGAGGTAGCACTCAACACAGTAGAGAATTGTCTCCAACTGATCCCTGGGAATTGTCTCCAACAATCCTCTATCCTGTCTCCATCTCTGCATTTATTTCCTTAAGGACCCAACCCAGATCTGACATGGCCACCTTACGAAGTCTTCCTCTTTCCACATCCTGTCCATCAGCTTGTCCAGTAAACTCTCAAATACCCTGAACCTGCCCACATTCCTCCTGTCCTACACACTAAGCACGGAGCCCATTGGGCTTTCTTGCCAAGTGCCTTCTTGCAATTGGCTTAGGAGAGGCATTGATATGAAGTAGGGCCTCAGCATGTATCGGCCGACCCAGGCCAAAGCTAGGAAGTGCGTAGCTAGAATCCATGGCATGACTCCCATCCTCCCAGCCCACTCAAGTCATTCTGTCCCTTCAGACAGTTCTTGTCCCTATGAGCATAATCTAATAGCGTCAAAGTCAACCTGAGGTCTTTCTCTGATCATGTAGCATGCAAGAAGCACACATAACCCCGAAGTCCCTAGACATCCCCACCCAGAGGCGCCCACCCCACCTGACCCATGAAAGATGGTTGGATAACCTATGGCTTCCTCTTTGCCTGGAGAACCATCCTTAGAGCTTTCTTCTGAGCCACCCATCAAGTCGTCCCTGTCTTAGTCTGTCTGAGCTACTCTGACAAAAGGCCACAGACTGGGGTGGGGGTGGCTTAAACAAATCTCAGTCTGAGTGTTAATATCAAGGTAGCAGCAGACTCAGCGTCTGGTGAGGGCCCGTTTCCTGGTTCAGACCTTCTTGCTGGTTTCCCCTGTGGCAAGGGCCAGGCAACTCTCTGGGGTCTTTCATGGGTGTAGCGGTCCCTTCAGGAGGGCTGATGGCACCCCACCCTCATGGGCCTAGACACTTCCCAACAGCCCCCTCTTCCACCAGAGCCTCGGGTGGCAGGTCCTCAGCATGTGAGTTTTGGTAAGAAATATGCAGGCCATCCATTTCTAAGAGAATAAAGCCCCTCTGCTCAGCAGGGTTCCTAATGGCCTCCTGTAATCCGGAGGTCCATCTCAGGAAGCAAGAGGGTGGGGAAAGGAGACAGGAAGTGAGTGGACTTCGTGTACCCAAGCTCAGTCTTGGAACTTCCAAAACCAGACCTTGAGCTATGTTGGCCAAGCGAGTCCTAGCACGAACTGGGAAATTCAGAACCTACCATGAAACCTCATCAGTGTCCATCTTGAGAGCCACCTGGTCCCTGAACTAGGCCACTAGGCAGGGAATCAGGGAGCTGTGTGGACCAACCAGGGGGAGCAGGTGTGCTCAGGTGCTCCCAGAGATAACGGCCACCTTGATCCACTTAACGTGGGCCTTCTGGGCCAGAGATGATGGGACCTGCTCCTGCATGTGCTAGTTTTCAGAGGAAGTCTGTGGGGGGCAGATTTAGAAGTCGCAATCTCCTGTCTTGATTCTGGGCAGCTCCCTTCACAATCCCTCCCCCCTCTCTGTATTCTCTACCTGCTCTGAAGTTACTGGAGCCTGGTGTGAATTTACAGAAAATAAAACCATCAAAGGGCTTGGTCCTGAGAACAATCAGTCGGGGAGTTTGTAATAAAAGAGTATCCTGCCCCAGGAAGGTGCGACTTCAAGGCAAGTTGATGAGAGACTTTGCTGGGGCAGCAGGAGAGCTGCCAATGTGGGATGACTTAGGGGACCATCTGGCCTGGCCATGGGCAGATGCACTTTGTTAGCTGTAGTGCAGGTCTGTCTCCAAGGCTTTGGAGTGAGGCCTTGGTGTGCCAGTCTTTTCCCCCAGTTGTCCATGCATCCGAGGGTGTGTCAGACTCACCTCTTTTTCCTGAGGATTCAGGGGTCCATTTCCCTTATGTACCACAGAGGTCAAAATCCCACCTCCCAAGACCTAGGAACTTGACCTTCCAACTTCTATCAGTCCAAGACCTTGTGGAATCCTAGCACTCAATGCCATCTTCCACTCTACAGACAGCTCATCCCATCATTAGTTGGGTGTCAGGACAGCATTCTTGAAATGGATTTGTTATCTGCAAGGACTTGCCAGCCATGTGGGTGTAGCTAGCAAGAACTAGGGGTGTCTGTCCAGATCGCTTCTCCACAGGGGAGCTTGGTCTTCCTCACAATATGGCAGGGGGTTTCCAAGACCAAGTGTCTAAAGATAGGCAGTGGAGATCCAACCTGACACTTTTGTGACCCAGCCTTGGAAGACTCATTTATGCCATGTTTTATCAAATGAAGAGGGCAAAAGATGGGTTCAGTTCCAAGCAATAAGGGATGGATCTTTATTCACTTTGGGAAAACTGGGGAAACTGGAGACCATTTTTAAAAAATTATCTGCTATCTCATTGACCTCCCGCTCCAGATTCCTTATCCTTTCCCTGCATTGACTCCAGCTGCCCATTTCTAGTGTTTGAACTTCTCTGTCACCGTGCCTGTGGTGAGTCAGTGCTCATCATGCTCCTGGAAGCCCTGGGGGTAGGATACTCCTGAAGGCAGCCTTCCAACCCCCAGTGGCCTCTTCCCTTTATCTTTTGCTTTCTGGAATCACATCAGGTAAACCATTGCTCCCATGATTTTGGGTCTTCATCCAATGCAGACGCCTGGAGACATGAAGACTGGAGGGATGCACAGCTTCCGGCCCTTCTTCTGAAGTCTACAGGGGGATGGGCACACTCATTGAATAGGCCATTCAAGTCCCCTTGTGCTCTGACTGCCCTGAGGATCACAGAAAAGGCCCTGCCGCCAAGTCCACAGACCGAGAAGGTTCCCAAGAGTGACATGCAGTTTAAGTGGACATATCTGGATGTATCACTCTCTCCAGTGAGCCTGGATTCTGGAGCAGGGATGAAGATATCCACGTGGCAGTCCCACAGGTCCCAGGCTTTTATTCAAAGAAAAAGTCATTATTCATCGGTTGGACTGCACCCATCTATGGCACCTTTGGGATATATCATAGCATTGGCAGTGTCACCATGAGCTTCCCAGATCACCCCAGCCCAGGGTTGAGCACAGAAGGGACATGGGACCTGGCTCATTTGTGCCTAATGTGGCATTGCTCAAATGAGCCTTGCTCTGGAGCATCACCCTGGGGTTTTCCTAGATATCCTCAGACTTGGATTATAATCTAAGTCTCCCCTGTCCGCATCCCATTCACCCTTACCTCTACAGAGTACCTCAGCTCATGCACAGGGCACATGAGGGGGCAGGCCTCCGCACTGGCAGGTACTTTACATCATCCAAAGTTGGCCCTCTCCTTCTTTCACATTTCACCCACCTCTCAGTCATGTCAGGGTGACTCAAGTGGCCACAGCTGCCCAAGGAGATTCCACCTCATCCCCTCTCAAGGGATCTTTAAACCATAATTGCTGACCCAGGACGTGTTGGTGCCGAGTTTCTCAAGAAGTTAAGGGCCAGCCTTCCTCCTTCAGCTCCAGAGCCAAGACTAATCTAAACACCCCACTCCCCATTTGTTACTCAAATTCCATCAGTAAGCTGACCAGGCCTGACCCCGCCTCTGATTTATGGCCTCTCCAACAGATGCAGCAGCTGAGGACCCAGCCGGGCATCTGGGTAGCCGCAGAGTGGGTGGGTTAGAAGAGAGGGCAGCCCCCACAGCCCTTCTGGAGGGGAAAGAGATGTAGGAATTTTGAGGTTTTTCTGGATGAATGCAGAGGGCAAGTTATCTATGTAGGGCAGAAAGATTCCTTTCTGCATCTTCAAGTGAGCCAATTTGGAAGAGGGAAAAAGTAACCCATGTGTCAGTGGCATGTGGCGGCATGTGTGGGCTGATATCCTCTCCCACTCCTGTGGCTCCATGATTACCATGAGCCCTGGGTCATTTTAATTTTAGAAAATATATTGTGATAGGTTCATGGACAGGACCCACAGGAAAATTATTTATACTTTAGTGGTTTCACAGTGTTTTTATTACATTTAGGAAGGTGCGAAGATGTCTCTGCAGTTGTAATTAAGCAGAGAATAATTATATTGGTGTGTTCTTTTGAGAGATCTGCTTTTTTGGAAGAAGGTACCCTAGGCCTCCTTCCTACACACAGGCAATCACACTTGGTGCATCTATTTGCAGAGGTTTCTGCTCCCCTGTGGGAAATGACCTTGGTCTGAGCTGGATACAGTCTGGGGCAACTTGGAATTGGCAGATGGTCGGGCTTCTAGCTGGAGTGCAAGGTTCTTTATTCCTTCCTCACTTTCATGTTTCATCTCACAAGAGCCACCTGTGCTCTCAAACAGCACTGAACTATGGATCTAGACTCTCTAGGTTCTAATCCCATCAACAACTGCTTTATCCCAAGTGCTAGCTTCCTACAGGAAGCTGAACTGCAGTTTCATCTACTCCATTTCTACAAAGCTACGAGGTTTATTTGTTGTCAAGAAATAAGTGGGAGAGGCCTCCTAAGTGGGTCCCCTGGCATCGACTCTGGGATCCAGTGGTTATCACAAAGCACCCTTGGGATTTACCAGTAGGGATCATTCTACTCAAGGAAGTGGGAGACCAGAGGGTGGACAGATGCACACCATCAAGCAAAGTACAGAGGCAACCACATCATTCCACTGCCTAGCTCTGAGGATGGAACAGTTGGTCTCTCCAGTGGGCTTCAGGGGCACAAGGGGGAAGGCGGTGGATCAATGCCTGGAAGAGGCAGAGGTATAGTCACCTCTGGTTCACACATACAGCCCAAGTGGCCCAACATTCATCCTTTGGCATTAGAGATTTGACTTTAAGTTTCCAAGTGCCTCAGGAACAATTTCACATAGAGATGTACAGGAGGGCCCAGCAAGAACATGCTCCAGATGCTGAACACATCAAGATGCCAGGTAATTCATTACTGTTAGTGAAGAGGTGCTTCTGAGCACAATCTGGGTCCCTAACACTTCAGCAGCCTTTGTAGCCACCAGCCTTTTTAGCCATGGGTTATGTGTGAGCTACTCTGCCGATTCCACTGGACAGACAACCAGGGTCAGAAGAATCTAGGTCTGGTGAACACTAAGGACCAGGAATGATTCCACTGCAAAGACAACCATGCACCTGACTTTATTTCTACTGCTGCCAAGGGGCCTCCACAAGGCAGGGACAGGGGATGGGGAACCAGCGGTGGTAGAAGAGGTGGCATATTTGTGACAATCTGAGGAGCAGGAATAGCCAACAGGGGTGACAACGATGGCAACATCCAAAAAGGCAGCTGTAGTGGGGACAGCATGAAAACTTCTTTATAACTAGGTCAGACAGGAGGACCACACTAAAAATGGCAGAGATGCCATCCTAGTGTGGGGGATTCCACTGGAAGAATGGACCATATACGATGTCATCCACCATAAATGGTCATTCCTCATACTCATACATTCCTCATACATTTTGCTAACAAGATTGGGTTTTGGTAGCTACGAAAATAATGGTACCTCTGGAATCCTATAGTATAAGAGATCCTATCCCCAGGGGAACAGAGGATGTCGTCAAGAAAAATCCTCAGCAGAGTAAAAGTCAGTTCGGGGTATCTTGTTATTTTCTTCCCAACCAGTGACTACATTCCCTTACCATTTTGGGCTTCTGTGGCTACAAGCTCAGCTGGGCCCATGAGCACTGGTTACTTCTCTGCTCTTTCAGTTCTAGGAGAAGTGGCAGGGGATACAGTCCCGAGACTACAGAGAGACCCTGATGAATGGGTCATCTTTTAGGCCGTGGACTTCATGCAGTGGTTTCCTGTCTATCATCAGGAATTAACTGGGAATCCAAAAGCTGATTGGCTCACTGTGGCCCCAGCAAACTTCCAGCTGCCAGCTGATTGGCTCCTCTGAGGTGATGCTCATGGGGCTGTTTCCCTGCCCTTTCAGACCACAGAGCTGCTCATTGGGGGACTCTTTTGGCTCTGCCCAACGACACAGCCAATCGACCTCAAGAGCAGGAGGAGTGGGGGGTTGAGAGACTTGTGGGAAGCCGATGGTGGCAGTTGGGCTCTGAGGGAATTCCTGAGGAGCTCGTGTGGTGCTCTGAGAGAATTCCTGAAGAGCTTGTGTGGGGCAGAGTGTGTATTCTAAAAATAAAGTTTGTTTCTGCTTGACAAGTGGCTCTTGAATTGTGCCCAGCCAGACTGTGGCAGTGGCGAGTCTTATTCTTAGGTCCTAAGACTGCCTTCCTTTCTTTGATTTCAGATACAACTGACCTTTGGTCACTGATTGTGCCATGTATTCTGCCACGTGAATCTTTAGAGACTGTACATCTATTCCATTGTTACAAACACCTTACTTTTATGTGTTAACTTGGATTAGTCAACAGCTAGAGAACTGGAAAAGTTGGAGTTTTGCATACCTCTATGGAGATGTTTCTAGAAGAGATAAATTAGAACAAGCATGAGATATTGGTCCCCACATGGAAGAGCCCTTTCCATTGGTTGGGGTCCTGCATGGAACAGGAATGAGTTGACCTGGCGGTGGGATGTGCTCTTAATCCTATTCTTGATCAAGACTCCAGGATTGACACAAGCCCCCCTCTCCCAACTCTGCAATTTGAAGACTTTCATTAGAATAAAGCTTCTCTGAGCATTCCAACATGTCTGGCTTTCAGATGGCCTCTCGGGGCCTTCTCAGCCTCTGTACTCAAACAAGTTCTCTTAAATCCTGTCTCATACTTACTCAGATGAGTTCTTTGACAAAAACATAACATGAATGGCTGTGGGTCCAGGGCTCTATAGGATCTGCTTTCCCATCTAAAGCCTCATCGACACATCCTTCTCCGACTTCATGGCTAGTCAGGGGTCTGCAGATATTTATGTATCTCCTGCCAATCTTCCCTGTAGATCTTTGACTAATAGGCTTTAGTATCAAGAATAATTCTAAAGGAACAAAGTTTTAAGGCACTTCTGAAACTGGCTCTCTAATCCCATCAGACCTAAAATGTTAGTGATTCTAATCCCGTAGTACAGAGAACGCACTGGTCATTCTTGACATGAACTACTTAAGATATGCCAATTTAGTGTATTTGACCATCAGATTACACACAAGGTGAAACAGGACTCCTGGCGACTCCACGTATGCATCTAAACATTTGTGGAAGAGGGGGATATGATAGTTTTGAGAAATTGATGGAAGGGGAACTCAAGATTTGGTTTGCCAGGTCCTATTATAATCACATCCGAGTAATGTAATCTCATCTAAGATCTGTTGCCATCTTTCTGATGACAGTCGACAGGTGTCCCTCAGCCATCCTGTGTGAACCAACTTGTCTGGTTAAGTGATTGGCGATTATAGTCTAGGGTCAGACTCACCAACTCTGCCAAAGTCATCAGGATTCTGCTGCGAGCACAGGGATTTGTTGGAACGAGAGTTTGGCAAGATGCTTTGGGAATCGATGTGCCAAACTAAGATTTGTTTTTTAATCCTGATTAAGGAAAAGCACATACCACTTTATGACATGCCTTCTCTCCCTTTCACATTTTTGGCAAAGGGACATTGACATAATAACAGGAAACTGTTAGTCATAATTGCCCCTCACCCCATAACATCCAGTCATAAGTAGGTGTGACTTAGTTTAGGTCCAACATAGCCGTCAAGTTCCATTCTCTAAACACTTGAAGGAAAGGTTCAAAGAAATCAGAACATGTCTGTGGTGCCATAAGTGAAAATGGCATTGAGCCATTGAGATGGTGAGACACAAGGATCTAGCATAGACCACCACATCCAGTCCAGCTTCTATGGGAGTTGTATGGTGTCGGAGGCCAAGGAGCCCAGAAGCTCAGGTGCCCAAACTTCAAGTTGTGTTGTCAACATAACTGTCCTCACATCATGAGACATGAGACCAGAGACGTGAGGCTCTTGTGCCAAACTTCAACCTTGGAAGTACCCCCGCTTATCTTACCCTGTTCAGTTCTGGATCCCAACACCCTTTCCCCTAATCACAATCAGAAGTCATCCAGACACCGCTGGGATGCTCCAAGAGGAGTTGAGACTAGTTCCTAGCTTGGGCAGAGTACCACCTACCACAGGTCTATAGCCAGGGTTACTCTATAGAATGCTACCCATTCTCACCAAGGTCTTGACCCCAGCTCAAGACCACAGACTATTTCCTAGGTCTAGAAGGGCAACTGTCAGGCGCTTGTCCTGCTCTAAAGAAAAAGATGATCTACACAGGGTAGATCATAAGAGGGCGATCATCTTTACTTTGTCTTTCAATGAAATCCGTTACTTTTCCTTTCCTGTGGACTTTGAAGTCCGACATAAAGGTCCAGGGCATAGAATACTCAGTCAACAAGCAGAGTTGCCGCAATATCACTTTAGACCTTAACACTGACTAGGGTGGAGTTCCTGGTGGCTTTCCTCCAGGAAATAATTCTAAGCCATTTTGATATAAGCAATGCCCAAGAAGACTCATCTTTACGGCTTTATCCAGATCTTTGCTGGCTATGTTCTGAGAAAATACTACCTTTGCCTAATGAAAACAGGTATTCCTTTTGGGGAAAGGGCTATGCATAAAGTTTCATATAAGAAAAAAAAATATTAGGAACAGCCACTGTAACTTCTGCTTTCAGAGACTCTTAACCTAAAATTTCAGTCAGATTGAGGTCACAGGCAGAAGAACAAAAGCCAATAGCAAATGAGTCCAGAGGTGACAGAATTCTGTTCCTTCAGAATCCAGACTGGGGGCGTCTCGAATTCCACTTGATGAAAATGTCTGAACCCAAGACAAATCCAGTGATTCAACTGCAAATGATATGACGACTCTCTCGCTTGGAGCTTGTTACCACAACTGATGATTTCTGTCCATAAAGAACTTAAAACTTCTGTCCATGCTCTTTGCTTCCTGACGGTGTCCCAAAATAGAGGGGATTTGTGTTTCCAGTAGGAAATGTGCAGTATTAGATACAGGCAGTATTTCTAAAGTGTTAGATCTCACCCAAACATGGGTCAAGAGGAGACCTTGTGTTGGGGGATCTAGAGGTGACCTTGTGTTGGGGGATCTACAGCTGACATGAACACACTAGTGGCAGTTACATGTCCTTCGTAAAACCCCATTGAGGATGAAAGCTTTAGAACAATTGAGACAATGGCATTTTAGAGTATAAAACTGGAGTCCCCCAAATAATTCCTATTCCTGCTCCTATGTGTGCCCAGGGATCAGGAACTCACATGCTCATTGATAAGGTCTCACTTCCAGAAATGAGCTGCAGAGACCACAGCCACAGAATTTTCTACTACCAACTAAGCTATCACCGAGTCCAACCATTTGCAGATGTATTCACATCTATCTTTAGATAAGGCCATTGATCAAGCCAATTGTTTTTAGGCAGTACTGTACCCAGGGCTGAAAACAGAAATGCTCAGAGTGCTGACACCCCAGGCCATTCACGAAGGCCATCGTATTGGACCGCATGCTAGTGAGATGGTTCAGGATGAGCTGGAGACCCAAGATACATTTCCCTGAATGATACTTTTATAATCCACTCCCCCAGCATATCTAATTACCAAGATTTTGGTAAGATAGCTATGAAACATTTAATAAGTTTAGTCTATAAAACATTTAACATTTTTCCAGGGATGGCGTCAGTATTAGACTAGAGGACACATGCCAGTGTCTGTCAGAAATGCTTGAATAATGCCCACTTCCTGCTTGGAATGGATTCTATGCCTTGGTTTACCTTGATCTGGTCTGCCTACCACAACAAACCTTCCACTCCTCCACTTTAAACAGCACTGTTAGTAGATTCAAGGCCAAGGGCAAACCACATTTTAACAGGTTCAAAGTAATTTGAAAAGTCTCAGGCCACGTGTGTTAGACGAGAAGCCATCTAACATCCACAAAGACTATCCATTGTGACCATGATTTTCATAAGTAGAAAATTTTATAGAAGATGAATTTTTTATGAGATGAACTTTCAGGGAAATTCACAGGAGTATATATAATCCAGCCCTGGGGTTAGCAAAACCACATTTAGCTGAATGAATACATAAGATTTGAGCTGGGGTAGGTGTCCCCTCAAACACATTTGAGAGCTAACACATGAACGTGCTGTGTGCCACTGAACTAGACACAAGGAACACAGGTCAACGCATATTCTCAGAGTTAGGTCCACAGAGCTACCATGGAGCAGCAAGTTTAGCACACCAAGGTCAGAATACGGCTTCTTCGGGTGTACATCGTCAGCGTCCTGGGACCATCAGAGACCAAGATGGCCAATTGAGCCAAGATGCTCAGCAGACACTTGCTATGGCAGTGGCAAATGAGGGGCAGTATCTGTGCTAGTCTAGGGGCCATGTGAGGTGAATAGAACCCTCAGAGGGCAGGGTATAGATTTGTGCTTCCACTTCACGAGGCTGCTGGGGGAAGGAAGGCACACTGCCCCTCTGCCCCCTGGCGTGTGTACCGAACCCATATCTGGTTCCAGGCACAGAGGTATCTTGCCCTGATAGAAATCCTCCATGCTAAGGGGACAAACTGATTTGCATCACAGCACCCAAGGCCATAATGCAGTTGGATGCCTCTTGGCCCAAAATGCAAACCAGTAGTTCGCTACACACATCTAGACACTTGTAGTCTGCAAGCTAGTCATAAGGCTGCTTGGGGTACCGAGGCAATAGGGATTTAGTCCTTGTCCCTAAAGCTATGCTTCATTACCATAATGCCATTGAAGGCCCAATTC
The DNA here is from genome assembly GCF_052094955.1 of Ictidomys tridecemlineatus. Taxonomy (NCBI): domain Eukaryota; kingdom Metazoa; phylum Chordata; class Mammalia; order Rodentia; family Sciuridae; genus Ictidomys; species Ictidomys tridecemlineatus. Next base: position 78,180 of record NW_027522411.1, read on the forward strand.
CTTTAAGGATGACATAAGAAAAGGTCTATCCCTCTTCCTATGGATGGAGGGGACCAGGCTCTGGTCTGACCCCTGCCTCGCTCTCTGCTTTGGATACAGAAATAAGTCCAGTGGTGCCTCCAGTTGAGAGAGGCATCCTCTCCCCCTTCCCTCCCAAGCGTAGGCAAGCTGATAAAATACCCCAGGAGAGGTTTAGATTCAACATTTCCTTCTAAATTAGTTCATTTTAATGTTCAGTGTTTTATGTTTGCTTTTTTTTTTTTTTTTTTTTTTTTTGGTGTCTGGGGAAGCACTAGGACATTTTATCTCCATTCTTTCCCAAGAATGGAGATGACAAGGGAAATAAAAGTATTCTGCAGAAAATTCCAGTGAACGGGCAAATGCCAAGGTCCAAGGATAGTCAACAGCTACCCATAGAACAGTGGGCATGAGGTCAGCCAATCCTTTGTGGTTCTCGCCACTGAGGTTATCTTGAAAGCAGATGGGAAAGCCTCCTTGCAGAGCAGGTCTCCCACCTTTCAAAGAGAGCAGAGAAAAACCAGAGCCCAGGACCTGGGAGAGCTGGTTCTTCATTGCACTCTGGACCCCTCTTACTGGGTCATTGGGGTTGGCTTTGACTGATAGCACAGAGATCAGAAACCAGGTGTGTCTTAATGGCTCTGCCTAAGCTCATGAGTCAAGAATATTTGACATAGTAAAGGAGGCCAAGCTCAAGATGTCATTGAGAGGAAAACACAATTAGATGTGGACAAGAGTATGATGTCCCTGGAGTTCTGAGAACAGGACATGGTTGGGTATAAAATTGAGCCTCCTGCATCAGTCCTTCCACCCACACAGGGGTGGACTGGACACCTGGGCCAGGATTCCAGCTCCATCTGTTGGGGAGAAGACAGTGGAGATGCCACCTGAGGCCTGGAGGCCCAGCTGGCCAGCCTCCCTGTAGACACAGAAGGCTAGGTCAGTGTTGGCCTCATACCACAGCAGCTGGGTTTCCAAAGATACAAGAGGAAATGAACTCTTCTTGCTTCCTGCCTACAATTTGCCACCCCTGCTCCTGGATCCAGCGCAGCATATGCCCTTGTGTGTTCACAGGAGCAAAGTCTTAATGTAGAGCTTCAAATGGCCCAGAATAGGAGGCAAGGGGGTCCTAGGAGGATGGTCAGCTCCACCTGGCCACAGACAGCTGGACTCTGGCTCTCCCCCACCCTGCCTGCCTGCATGCAGCCTGTCAAAGTGAGACAGCAGGTGGTTGGTGCCCCTGGCACTAGGAGGGCCATCTGCTTCCTGTTGACCTGGGAGACTGGGAGATCCAAGACGCTAGAGAAGTCCATCTCCAGATAATCCATGGCTTGGGATACAAGCTGAGGGAGTACTGCTCTCAGGTGAAAGAGGGGACTTACTGAACTTTAGTATTGGACAGACTCAAATTTGGGAGCATTGAACAGAGAACAAGAAAGTACATTGGGGTCAAGCCTGCTATGGCGGTGGCAGCAGCAGCAGCACTGGTTTGCTGCAAAGGGGACATCTAGCATGGAGGAGCCTGTAGATCAAAAAAGCAGCCTGAACTTAGCAAAATCAGAGGCTGCACAACACCCTGGTATTGAAAAGTGCTTTTTACTTCTCAATTGGCAAGTGGAGAGTGGAAACAGAAGCCATGTTTAGGCTGCCACCTTGTTCCAGCACATTCCTGGTACTCATCGTCTAAGGTGGACATAGACCACGTGTGAAATGGACACAGCAGATTGTACCCAGGGTATTCCAGTCAGAAAGACAGAGGAGTGCAACACGATCTCCCTTTGAGTCTGGCGGCTCATGGGATGGGCTAACAAGGGCTGGGAAATGGATCAGGCAGGTGTGAGTACACTCGTGGGATCCAACCCTCCCCACACTCTGCTGTCCTTGAATATAGACTCCCCAGGCTTAGTCCCTACCCCATGATGGGGATTCTTGGGAGGCTCCTAAGACCCAGGCTCCCAGCCCAGACTTGCATCAGCCAGGCCCCAGGAGTGGGAGATCTCTTCAGTGAAGCCCTTGAGGCCGAGCAAGTTCCAGAAACTGGAACATCCTTCATAGAACTGTGTGAGCCCTACCCTGGGGGTGCATCCATATGATCTTGTCCAGACAGAATTTCCTTTGACAGTTATTCCATCTTACTGGAAAGAAGGGAAACAGCTATTTCAACCAGCTTTATTTTTGGCCATTCCAGCTACCAGCTCAGCAAGCAACACAAGAAAGTGGTCAATACCACCCAGCCCTTGCTTTCTTGGTACATAGCACTGCCCCACCCCCAAAAAGAAATAGAACAGATGGACACAGGCAATGCTGTCTGTTCTTATGGACTGTTTGAGACTCAGTGGAGACAGTTTCATTAAGAATCTTCTTTCCTTAATGCCAGATGCGGTTCCTGGTTATTTATAGGTTTAACTGCTGGCAACTGCTGGGACCACCCTTCCTGTTTTGTGCTAATTAGCATTGTAGGTGTTGTAATAGGCACCAGGTATTTAGCTGCTATATTGGGCTTTGCTTTCATCATCATCCTGTCCCCTTTTCTGTAAGTGCTAGGGTGGGATCTAAGGAGAAACTAGGTTCACGTGGTAGGGATTCTGATATAAAGCCACCAAAAGACAGAAGACCTTCTCCACCAGTTAGCCACACTCTAACATCAGCTGTACTATAATACAGAGAACAAATGAGGGAAACCCTCCAACTGACAAGTAGCCATGGCTAGAGGGAATCTCGAGTCCCACCACTGGATGCCCACTTCTATAGCAAGGATTAACAGAGGCTGTGGATACCACACCTAAAGGGGTCTCCATCTAGATCACTCTAGGATGCTGTAGAAACAAGGCTGTGTGCCCTACGAAGCCTCACACATGAGAGTGGAAAAGAAATCCATCCCAATAGATGCAGAAAACCCATCACAGGACTATGACATGCACGAGGTAACTGGCTGCCTCCTCTAAGTCGTGATCCACCAGGAACTGACTCTTAAAGTATTTCCATTTCATTCACTTTAGTACTTGAAAGAGAAATGGTCTCTGAATTCCAAGCACACAAAGCACAATTGAGTTAAGGAAGTTGGCACAGAATCTGAGTGCAAAGTCAATAATGAAATGAATGTTAAGAACCAAACAGGAATCTCAAATGTAAGATGGTGATTAAGATATCCAGTTGTAGGGCTGGGGATGTGGCTCAAGCAGTAGCGTGCTCACCTGGCATGCGTGCAGCCCAGGTTCGATCCTCAGCACCACATACAAACAAAGATGTTGCCAAAAACTAAAAAATATTAATAAATTCTCTCTCTCTTAAAAAAATATGCAGTTGGAAGTCTAGAATAGACTATGCTGAAGCCAGAATCTCCGTTGGAAGACAAAGTGGCCAGCCTTGAACATTCAGATAGTAGAGAGAATATAAGTATGACCAGAAGATACAAGTAGTCTGGGACAACAGTAAGAATTTATAAATAGGATTTAAGTAATTGGAATTGAGTATGGAAAGATGCTAATAGAATGAATAGCCCCTTCAGGGAAACAATTTTTAAGCCTCAATCATGAGATTGACATTCAGGTACAGGAATCATTCAGAACCCCAGATAAAAAAGATTTAAAAACTCCATGAGACATTGTAGTTTAAGGGTCTCATTGATCCTATGTTTTCAGAGATTTATAAACTCTTAAACCAATCCAAGATGACCCAGATGAAGTTCAAACTGAAAAAGGAGATCACCACAGATGTTACAAAACCAGAGAGTTATAGACTATTTTGAAAGCAGAATAACAAGTTGGAAAACCTGGAAGATGTAGATCTTGGGAGGTTTATGACCAAAGATTTATCAAGATGAAATAGCCTAAGCAGGACTAGTAACTAGCGATGTGATAGAAGCAGTTATCAAATGCCTTCCAATAAACAGCCCAGGATCAAATGGATTCTCAGCTGAATTCCAGACATTTAAAAAATTAATGCCAATGTCCCTCAAATTATTGCACAAAATAGAAAGTGGAACATTTACAGATTCATTCTAGGAATCCAACATCACTCCATCTACAACTAGACAAGGAACCATCAAGAACTGCAGACTGATATTTCTGATGAACTCAGATACAAAAATCCTTAATATATTAGCCAGTTGTATTCAACAGATTAACATCACACAGCATGACCAGCTTGCTTTAATCCCATGGATGCAGAGATGGTTTAACATGTAAGTCAATAGCTTATCACGTTAAGTAGAGTTAAGGACAAAAGTTAGTGATGGAAAGAAAGTCTTTGACAATCTGGCATTCATAATGGAGTCACTGAAGAAAATAGGGATAGGAGCTACCATATCATAAAGATTATGACAAACTCAAGGCCATCATCATAGTGAGTGGGGAAAATGAAGCATTTCCTTTAAAATCTGGAAGGCAAGAATGTCTACTCCATTCCTGTCCAATACAGTACTAGAAATACTCGCCAGAGCAATGAGAAGAGGAAAGAAAATACAGAGTAGGAAAGGAAGCAGATTCAGTTTCCAAGTATGATTCTGTATTCAGAAGATCAAAAAGAAAAAAAACCTACCAGAAGACTGTTAGAGATAATGTATTCAGCAAGATATCAGAGATACCCGAGACCCTGTTCATCCTGTTCAAAATTCAACTAAAAAAAATGGATCAGAGACCTAGGAATTAGACCAGAAACTACCCAAGTCCTAGAAAATGTAGGGTCAGTACTCCAGCACATGGGCAGAGGCACTGAGTTTCCTCAATAGGACCCCTAAAACTCTTGCCATTATTTCCCTGAGCTAGCAGCATGCCACCAAGTTAGAAAAGTTCTGCACAGCAAGCAATGTTGAGAGAATTTTCAGAATGGAAGTCTTTGCTAGTTACTTTTAGGGTACCAGGAATTGAACCCCGAGGTGCCTAACCCCCAAGCCACATCCCCAGCCCTTAGTTTTTGACACAGGATATCGTTAAGTTGCCCAGGGCCTTGCCAAGTCTCTGAGGCTGGCTTTGAGTTGAGATCCTCCTGCATCAGCTCTTACTCTTGTGATGGAGGATTCACATCCACGATGGATAGAGAACTCAAAACTTCACACCAGAAATAATCACCCAAACAACGGGCCAATGAAGTAAACAGACACTTCAAAATACAAATGATTAGTAAGAATGTTGAACATTTTTTTCTTAGCAGCTAGGGAAATAAGCCCGATTTTTTGTCACTTCAGTTAGAATCTCATTAACAAATGCTGGAGAGAATGGAGGGGAAGAAAAACACTGCTGAAGGGATTCTAATGTAGCCAACTAGTAGTGAAGTCACCATATGATCTAGCTGTGCCACACTTTGGTATTTATCCTCAGGAATCAAGAAAAGTCATACTATAGCTATACATGCATACCCATGTTTATAGTAGCACAATTCACAAGAGCCAAACTATGGAATCATCCTTGGTTTCCATCAATGGGAAAAAAAGTGATGTCTATACACAATAGACTTTTATTTAGCCATAAAGACATTTAAGGATAATAGACTGGACTTGAGAAAATTATGTTAAGCAAAAAACCCAAACTTGGAAAGTCAAGGGTCATTTTATCTCATGTGGAAGCAAGAGAGGTAAAGGGTATGGGGAGGTCTTGTTTTCAAAGGAAAAAATCAGTAGAGAGGGAAGTTGCAGATACCTGTGGAGTGATTGCTTTTGTCATCCTTTGCACCACTATTACCAAAAGACCTGACAAAGACAATTTTAGAGGGGAGAAAGTTTATTTGAGGGTGGACATCATGGTGGAGGACGGTGGAGGAGGAAAGTGGCTCAGGACAAGGGCAGGAAGAAGAGATCTGTTTGACAAAGACAAAACCTCAGAAGCTCACCCCAAGGACCCACCTCTTCTAGCCACACCCTACCCACCTACAGTTAGCACTCAGTTAATCCTTATCAGGGGATTCAGATTGGGTGAAGGCTCTTGCAACCCACTCACTTCCCCATTAGACCTTATGCTCTCTCAAGCTTTTGGGGGACACCTTACATTCAAACCCTAACATGATATTGGCCCAGTTACATTGCTATGTTGCATGCAACAGCGAGTCCCAGAGAGTGGATCACTTCAGAGCACACTTCCTTCTAGCTAGTCCTGTGAAAAGTTGTTCATGCTTCCAGACGCCTTCTCTTTGAGAAGGAAAGGACTTCAGCCGCTCTCAAGTGGGAGCTTCCTTGCATCCAAGCCTCCTGGAGGTGGGGGCAACAGGAGTTTCCCTCTGGGTGGGGTTCTCTCGGGATATAGATCACAGGACCTGCTGGGGTCCAACTTTCAACAACATGTAGCTGCAGGTGGAGGTGGTCGTGATCCCCCCTTTCAGGGCGCAAGATTCTAGATATATAGAGCATTCAGGGTTTTCTAATCAGAAGACTTCTATGCTTTGTCTTAGGAGGCTTGTGAGTGAAGGGGCAGATGGGAGAATTTGAAAGAAACTCGGTCCTTCCCAGTCTAGTTCTTTGGGAAGGAATTATTCATCATGCACTCTAATGGGTTGGATGTGGACCTGCCTTAAGCTCTTCATTGGCTCCTGCTGTACAGTGCCATAATAACCTAGGACGTGAAATCCATGGTTCCCTTACCATTGAAGGGGAATTTCACTGCCAAGTCCTTCTCAACACAAAGGTTTTATCCATACGTCCCCTCTCTGGGGACATAAAAGCTCAGCCCTCTCCCTTACCCATAGGGGTGGCTTGTCTTTCCATAAACATTTACCTCTAAGGGCCACAGGTACCCTTACTTGTCCTTTAGAAGCTCCCGCTTGAAACACAGAAAAAGTCACAGGCTTCATGGGACACTGGGGGTCGGATTGCAGACCTGAGATAAAAGGGAAGCCAGTTTTCCTTCAATGGAGACAGGAAATATCCTCAGCTATTGGACATGCTTCCAGGCTGTCTGCTCCTTCCAGTCAGGAAGTCCACGTGGGAGGAGGATGGCCCTTTTGACTTCCTGCCTACTTGCTAGGAGGATGCCCTTTTGGTCATTTGGTGGCAGATAGCCTGGGCTCCGGAAAAGCAGATAGCCATAAGAATGGTCTTCAAGGGCAGTAGAGGAAGTGCCTTGCAAGCCAGAGCCACCAGCTGCACCATAGCCAAGATCTGGAGGCTGACCTATCCCACGTAGTCCCTTGAAAGGCAGAAGTTATCCCAGTGTTCCAGGGAGCTAAAAATGGCCCCCACTCCAGCAGACCCAGAAGCATGTGTCACAACACCATGGCCAACAGGCACTTTGTACCCCTAGAGACGGTCACAGACAGGCTGCCTTCATGGTTCTGATGTTCACATGCACTCATTCAGAGGGACATTTGAGGAACGGGAGTCCGGGTGAGGGATATGCCTCTGTACATGCCAGACATTTCAACCCAGCGAGGGGCTTGTTCCCTGTGTTTGGAGACCACACTTGAATACAGCATCATCTCATTCTTGTGTTATGAACACATGGGCCACAGAGGAAGAAATAGTTATGTTCCTTCCAAGCAGTAGTTGAGATCCATCTGAAGCCTGTCTTGTCTGTTGATCCTAAGATGGTGACCAGAGAGGGATAACATTAGATCCAGTGGCCAGTCACCTTCCCAGGCACCACACAGCTGCAGCCCCTTGGACGTGCACATTCCACAGAGCAGCTTGGGGGAAGTAGGTTCACAGCTCTCGTCCCCGACTACAGGCTTCATTCTGAGACCATCACCGACGGCCAGGGACTTTCCCTTGAGGATATTTCTGAGAAGACAAAGTTCCGGCCCTTCCTGCAGCTACTAAAGTTCACACTCTGGTCCAAGCCTCTCCCACCTGGGGACTTGTGGCATGGAAATGGGCCCAAACTGAGGCAGAAGATAAAGATCTCCCCAGGATGACAGGAGGAAAGCCAGCCCTTCCTTCAGGGGACCCACTTGGGGAATAAACGCACATTTATATCGACTTCTGAGGGAAGCCAAGTGTCTGAGACGAGCCTGTAAGAGTCCTCAGACTTTGACTTTCACCACAGAGAATTCTAGAAGCAGAAGGGAAGCACCCTAGGTATGTGCAGGGGAACCCCAATTCCAAGGGCAGCATCTCGGCAGCAGGGGTGTTGTCTGTGGCCTACCAAGGTCCCCAGGGGGAAAAAGGTGATGAAAGATGAAAGAGACTTCTGTCCCGAGAGGGCACCAAGGAAGGCCCACTCCTCCCAGCCCCGAGTCTGCTCGGGACCCAGGTACAGAATGCAGAAGGCTACAGTCAACCCAGAGCACCAAGGGGCTGCAACCCCATGGAAATACTGGGCTGTTCCCCACCAGTTTCCCTCCAGGAGGGCCCACCTCAAGGCCCTCGGGAGGCCAAACAGCAAGATGATCAAGGTGCAGGTGTCCAGAGCAGAACTGTTCCTGGGCCCACTTTGAGATGCAACTGAGGAAAAAACACCACCCTCAGGGACATCTATCCCAAGAGGCCTTTCTGTCCCCCTCAAAGTTCAGAACATGGGGGATGCAGAGATGGGACCTATTCCTTCAGTTCTGGGCCATCCGACAGTGTCACAGGACGTGAAGGGGGATTTAGCGGTATGTCTGACAGAAGTGGAGCTTCATAGTGTGTCCTGTGACCCCACCATGAGCCCAGTGGCAGGCACTGAAACCAGATCTCCCTGCCCAGGTTCCAGGAGAGCCACATGGTGGCCCGACGTCTTTCTCCACTTCTCTCACAGAAGTCAAGCCAACAGACAGCCGAGGGACCACCCATCCCACTTCTTGACCTGATGGACCTGCACAGGAGGAAGGAGTCCAAGGGCACGGGAGGACCCGGGAGTGGGCTCCTCTGGTCAAGGGTTGTTCCCGACTCCTCTCTTGATGAACCTGAGGTTTGGCTATGCAAGGGACCTGTAAGAGCTGACTGTAAACTCAGGGTTCCACACAGGGAGGTGGCATGGGGAGGGGCCGTTAAAGCTATCCAAGGCTTCTGCCACAGACTGTCAAAAGCTCAAGCCAGGAAGTGAGGAACCTGGGCCCCCTTCCTTCCGGCCAATGAGAACTAGGCACTGGGCCACATTCTGTCCAGTTGGGCTTGGGTTTTAGACAAAGAGAAACTGTCATGAAATAACGAGCTGTTTCTACTTACACCTCCTAGGTGGTCACCTCCTAGCAATCGTTTTTTGAAGAACTCAGGGATTCTTTAGGCAATAGCAGCTCTACACGATTTCACCTTCCTCCTGACAGGGAGAGTTGTTTGCCCCATGCTAATTTTCTTTGAAAGAAAATCATCTTGAAGACATGGGATTCACAAGAGTCCTTGGTAATTTCTAGGAAACCCAAGAGACCAGAGCACCTCAGGCCATGTGGCTTTGACATAAACCCCAGGAAGTCTCTCTCCTGGATTTCCTAACTCTCCCTCCACTATGAATGAAGGAGGTAGGAATCTATTTGAAGACTGGACTGCTGGCCATTTCTCCTCCTTGGAGAGGTTAAAGCATCTGCAGTTTTAAGTTCCCTGTGGAACCTGGTAAGAGGACCACCTTTGGTTTGCCTAAACCGCCCCCACTGACCCTGTCCTTGACACAGGATGCCACTTCTCACCCACATCTTGTACATGTTCAGGGAGGAAGAGGGAACCCCCTCCTTCAGAAAGGGGGATCTTTTCATCAATCCGAGACCCTTTCTGGCTTAGGCCGATTCCAATTCCTCCCAGTTTTAGAGGAATTTCAAAGAGTCGGTATGAGCCAGAGTTTACTACCCAAATCTGTTTCTGAAAGTCAAAGCAAGTTGCCGTGCTCGAGTACAGACAGCTCCCTCTAAGAAAGAGAAAATCTTGCACAGGCAATCTTTAGACACTAAAGTAGGTGACTTGACAAGACTCTGTGGCTCTTCTGGCCTAGGAGTGACTCTCTAAGCCGTGGGTTTGCAAAGCTAGAGAAGGGCCTCATATGGGCCTGGGTTCTGATCCATAACCCACGCCCTGGCTACTGTCATAGCTCTTGGTTTTCCATGTATCTTTGCATGCTACTTCTGTGTGGTTTTGAACTTGTATTTTCAGAATCATTGTTCGAGGCTAGAGGATAATGGATCATTGGCTGTGTTTCCATGCCCCCTATCATGTTGGATTATTATTCTTTTATACCCATTCACTCAGGGTTTACCATGAAGGGATGTGGACTTTAAGGGAACCAATTTTCTGTCTCTATTGAGATGATTGGTGTTTGTCCTCCATTGCATGTGATGCATCCCGTTTATCAACTCACTCACATATGTCTAACAACCTTCCATCTGCAGGTCAGAACCACCTCCATCATGGTACCAGGAACTTTGATGTGATTTGAACTTTACTGCAAGTATTTTGAGGATTTTTGTAATCATGATGGTATCACTTAGTGACATGTCTGCTCCCTTCAACACTTGACCCCGGCCAGCTGCATGGCTATGGTCTCACACCACAGTTCTGCCTATCGCGTTGATCTGCTAGTGCCACAGTTTATACCAGTAACCAAGAGAGGGTTTGCCATTGCTCAGAAAGCACCCTCAGGGCAGTCCCCCACAGAAGGTTGAAGTGATCAGGAAGGTCTATTCTAAGCCACATTGGCTTCCATGTTTTGGCTACACCATATTCAGCCCCTGAGAATCAAAGACCAATAGCAGCCATGGAAACCAAAGTGAATAGAAACTCAGTTGAGAGCCACCATCTAGAGGAGCTGGCAGAGCCAAGTTCCAGTATAGCTCCCTTTCGTCCCCTCATGGTCTCCATTCAAGGCCTCATCCCAGTCAACAGTAAAGAGAGCAGGACTTGGGTAGCACCCACCTCAGGGTGAATTCTGTTTCTTCCACAATTGGACATCTTTCCAGGTGCTGAGCCCTCGCTTCCCGATATGGAACTTGGAACTCTTCGATGCCAGACATTAGGAACTAAGGGAGGCATTTGAAAGATCCACGGTAAATACCTAATATATTTATTGAGTAATGGAAGAAAGTTCTCTTCCAAAAATCCTACTGGATTTACAATTAGATGAGTGGATTTTGTTATGGCCCCAGAGACAGCATTGAGTAGAAGAAACCATGTCTTCAAGAATAACTTTACTCTCCATCATTGGAGAGTGGACATTCAGGCCAAGTTGGCATCACCTGCCCCAAGTGATCATCTCCTCCCTCGGGAGGAGCTAGCATGTCCTAGTATAGAGCCCAGATTAATTTGGGCCAAATCCGAGCCTTGTGGCCTGGCCAAATCCCTGCCCCAGCTGGATAAGATTTTGCTATCATGTCCCTCGAGTCTAAAAATAACAATTCAGAACAAGTCGACTTGCAGAATGGTACTTTCACACCAACCTTGGTCAAAAGTTAGAGTGAACACCCTCGTCTGTTCCCGATTTTAGAGAAATGCTTTCTATCTCCTCCCATTCAGTCTGATATTGGCCATGTGATCTATAGATATCCTGTGTTATTTGGGTTTCTTATCATTTTATACCTGTTTATTCAGGCTTTACCACAAAGGGATGCCAAGTTTAAGGGATGCCACGTTTGAGGCCGCCAATTCTCTGTCTTTAGAGAGGATTGTCTGGTGTTTATCCTTGGTTGCATAAAACACATTGCGTTTATCGACTCGCGTATGTTGATCAAACTTGCATCCTTAGAACAGAACCAACTTGATCATGGTGCACGAGATAGAATTCTTGAACTTTGGGATAGTGAATTCTATTGAGGAGTTTCTCATTTATGTTCATCAAGGACATTCATCTAGTTTATTGTGTCCGTATCTGGTTTCTTTAGGGCAATACATTAATTCCCTGAGTCATGAAGGCAGTAAGTTCTTCAAAGGTCTGGAAAAGTTCAGCAACTTAATCCATTCAGTCCAGGGTGTTTCTCTGGGAACAGCTTATGACTGCTTCAATGTCATTGCTAGTTACTGGTCTAGGCAGGATGTCAACCTAAGTTTGGTAAATTCTGTGAGTTTAGAAATTTGTTCATTTCTTCTGGATCCTCCAGTTTGGGAATATTTTGAGAAGTTGTACACCACTCTCTGGATTTTGGCATTATCTGTAAAAACCTCCCCTCTTGCCAGCTTCTGTTGCATTTTTCCTCAGACAATTTAAAGGTTTATCAATTTTGTGTATCTTGTCAAAGAATCAACTCTTTCCTTGGTCCTTTCCGTTGTATTTTTAGCCTCTTTCTGACCTTTATTTCTCATCTACCAATTTTTTTGCTTTGGCTTATTGTTTAAAATCTTAAGATGCATCATTAGGCTATTTGAGGTCTGCCCTGCTGTGGACACTCACAGCTATGCAAGTCTTGTTTTACTGTGTCCCATAGGATCTGGTTGGTCATTTCAGGTTTTCATATTATTCTAGGAATTTCTTGACTTCCATTTTAATGACTCACTGTTTGCTCAAAGCCTATTGCTTGATCCCTTTTTGATCACATAATTTTCGCAGCTTCTTTTGCTCTTGTCTGCCATGATTTTGTTATGGTTTGATAAAAATGCAAGGTATGTTCAGATTTGTGTTGCCAAGACTTGAAATATTTATGGCCTCAAATATGATCATTAGAGAAAATTCTGCACGTTCATGAGAATCTCGTATTCTGCAGTCTTTTCATGAATCATTCTGTAGGGCTGTTAAGTTACAGCAGAGAGCAAGGGGAGATAATGGATCCAATGAATGGAGGAACTGTGGTGTGTCTATACAGTATTATTTAACCACAGAATGAGATGCCCTCCATAGAAAGATAAGGCAGAGATGTTTGTGTTGAGCAAAATAAGCTAAACTCCTGACAAGTATTCCATGCTTTCTTTCATGTGGAGTCTCAGATGACATAAAAGGGAATTTTGGGGGGTGGGGGAAGGTAAAGGGGACTAGGGAGGAGTGGTAGAGGGTTTCCAGGTGGGTGGCTATAACCAGAGTTATAAGCATGTATAGAAAGTCAATGAAATCCCTCGACTTATACTAGCCCTATGCACCCATTTAAGAGACATTTAGGATTTTACTGATTACTTTGCCTCATGTGGTCCAAGAATCCGGCCCCTCCTCCAGGTTTAAATTGATCTAGGATTTTAGTAGAAACTGATGTCAGAGACCTGCTCCTTAGCATGAGGTCAGGGCTTGCCTTGGGAGGTCTGCCTGTGGGAAAGTGCATCCAACAGCCAACCCTGAAGCGGATGTAGAGAAAACCCAACATGCCTATTGGACTAGTCATTGATTGTAGGTGCCTGACCTTAATCCAGAGACAGGATGGGCTTGTGTCTAGGCCAAAAGGTTAGGCAAAGCCACAGGTGGTCCAGTGGACTCAGGGAAGTAGAGGGTGGGGAAGCCGAGGAGGGTTTAATTGGAAGATGGATTGACCCTCCCAGTGGAGCTTGACCACAATGGAACTACTGTCATTTTGGAGAAGTTAGGCTATGCGTCACTTAGAATCATCCCAAGGGAAAGGGAACACATTAGGGTTTGGGGCCATCACCATCATTGACATTTGGCCCAGTCCCCCTGCACAACTGGCAGGAGGAATCCATGGAACCCGAGTTGGAGACGTCCAGATCTCTAGTTTCATGGGTGGCTGTGGAGACTGACATAGGCGGATTTTCAGAGAGAATTGCTCTGTGGATCTAGAGCTTCCGGGCTTGAAGTATTTGGTCTTGTTCTTATGTCTCACCTAATTTTAGATGATATTTAGGTGAGGAGTGAGGAGCCAACACTGTGGAGAGTGCTTTGACAACGTTTGTCTCTGTGCTGGTCAAACTGCACCCAGGAAGGTGCAGGCAGGATGACCATTTTGTGATGGCTGAGCTAGCTTTCTCCCCAGGTCCCAATTCCCCAATTCCCCTGAGGGTGCCAGCAGCCAGATTCTCCTGCATTCATCAAGAATACTGAATTCTATGTTGGGAAATGGGAATTGCAGGATTAAGATGTAAATTTCTCACTCTGTGCAAGAGTGTCTTTGGGAACCTGTGACTTTCTGCTATTTCTATGCCCATGACAGACAGAAGTCACCATAGTATGGTATTAAACTTACAACCTGGACTCGGTTCCAAGTATGACCACTATTAAATGGAACCAGAACATCTTGAAGTCCTACATGAACCAAGTCTCCTATGGTATTAGGAAGTGCTTGAAGACCAGCGATGTTAAGTTTTAGAGGATGTAGTGGCCAGCTTGAAGCTGTTCCTTCTGTGGCTGGGGATGTAGCTCAGCGTTCAAGCACTTGCCTAGCATGCATGAGGCCCTGGGTTCAATTCCTAGCTCACAGGGTTCCTCCATGACCAGATTTTGAATAGTTTTAATAGGAAAACACATCCTTTTGCCTTGGGATAACACTCTCAGGCTGGAGAGTCCCACAGGTGTTGTAAGCACCATCAAGTGAAAGACAAAGGTAACTACCATTGAATATTTTGAAAGACAACTACTTTCGACTAAGAAATTCAACTGAGGAAAACCATGCAGTAGTAGTATTTTGGTTTATCAGCTTCTTCCCTTCAAGTCACATATGGTCCCATGTCTTAGAAGAGACCCCCCACTTATAACCAGATGCTTCAGTGGCCCCAATATCTCCCCTTGTGAGCCTTACACCTAAAACCGAGGGACAGCTAGATGAGGTGGTGCACGCCTGCAATCCCAGTGATACAGGAGGCTGAGGCAGGAGGATCACAGGTTAGAGGCCACCCTTGGTGATTTAACAATACACTAAGAAACTTGAGAAAGTTATGAGGGCTGGGATGTGGCTCCATGGTAAAGCGCCTCTGGGTTCAATCCCCAGTACCTCTGCTCTCCAAAGCCAAGCCAAAAACACCAAAAGGTAGTCTCCTGGCTAGTGCTACATCTTGTTAAATCATCCTTATTCTAGGACTGAGCATTGAGAAGGTGGTTAGCCAAGGATCAGAGCTGGTTAATGAAGCAGTAGAACTAGTCGGTTCCTGCAGCTGGTGAAGAGCAGGCCCAGTCCGGCCTGGTTCGAGCTTCTCAACACAACAGAGCTAGACCTAGACCTTGAGAGGAGCATCATTTGAAAGTGAAAAAGAAAAAGGCAGGTCTGAGGAAGGCCAACGGAGCCTTTCTTTCTGGATGCCTCCTTCTTAACGGTGCACGTTCATGTCTTGAATTTTTATGGGGGGAAAAAAACAGCAGACAACTTCAAGGTCACAGCTCCTTAAGAATTTTCTTGCTATCAGCCTCATACTTTGAGAATGGAGGCTACAAGCCTCCACAGGGGAACCCAGAAAAGAACACACAGACCCCTCCCACCCTATTTTTACAGCAAAGCTGGAAAATTTGGAGAACATCAGGCAGCCAATCGAGACCATCTATCTGCCTTTCACGAGAACCAGTGATGGGCAAATACAGAAGAACTGTGGGAGGGCAGACATGCCAGTTTAAGGAGAGACATCGGAAGACGACCTAGCTCCCCACGGCCCTGACCTGCCTCACTGAGGTGCCGGGGTCAGCTTTGATTGGCAGCACTTTGCATGCCCAAATGCCAGGTGACCAAATGCCAGCAAGTCACCTTTCTAAGAAAGTCCAAAGAACATTCCCGTCGTGGGCCAGGAGGCCAGATCTGGACATCATTAGAATCAACACTCCCAGGAGTCTAGAAAAGGGTCTTTGCTTCTATATTACTCTGGTAGCTTTTACTGTGGTTTCATGAGTAGAGGTTTCCCTGACTAATGAAGATTTAATAAGACCTTCCTGCTCAGAGGTGGTAGAGTTCAGAAATCCGTAACCTGACAACTTACAGTTTGAGCGAGTCAAAGAAATTGAGAAGTTAGGCATTGCATTCTTACACCATGTCCCTGGAAGTTCTGAGAACAGGATTGTGTTGAGCAGAGGCTCCTCCACCTGGGCAGGGGTGACCTGCCCATCACCTGGAGCAGCTGCTGGTGCCCTGAAGACAGAGCCCACACTGACCTCCTGGGCCAGGATCCCAGCTCAGCTTGGGGAAGAGAAGAACAGTTGTCCTCAGAGGCCTGTGGCCCACAGAGCCAGGCTCTATGCCAATATGGAAGGCTGGGGTCAGCTTGGGCTGCATGGGCCTGGGTTCCCAGAGATAAAGAAGCAAGGACACTTCCTTATTTCCAGACTGCAGATTTCCACCCCTGCTCCTAGAGAGCAGCATGTGCCCCTGATGTGTTTCCAGAAGCAAAATCTTAGTGAAAATGTGCTAACAGCCAGGAGCCCTAGGCAAGGGGAACAGAGGGAGTGGAGGGAGAGCCTGACCATCCCCCTATAGTCAGTTCCAGCAGGCCATGGGCAAAGGATCCCTGGTCCTACCTACACCCTGCTGGCAGAGTCTGCCATTTGATGTGGAGGAATGCTGGGGATCCCCACTTGTCCCAGTTAATCAGATAAGATGCTTCTTTGTTCAGACTAAGAATCTGAAAGCAGGAGGGGCTATTCTCTTGCCCTTCCTCAAACATAGGACTTGGAAAATATAAAACACTTTTCAAAGTGTTAACAGGAGACCTTTGTGGTTTGACAATGGGTTAAAACCCCAGGGCGCTCTGCCAGTATTGTAATCCAGTGGTAGCCATTCCCTGCATTTCCCAGTCACGAGTTCAAAATTTTGAGCTAGCATGTGGCTCAGGGGCAGAGCCCTTGCCTAGCATATGTGAGGCACTGGGATGGATTCCCAGCACCACATGTAAAGGTCCATTGACAATTAAAAAGTCAAGAAAGTGGGCACAATGCTTTGATATTTAAGTGTGTACATTTTTTCATCAAGCATATTTAGGGCGAGCGCAGGTTATCAATTTCCACATGGGTTGTTCCTTTTCCTTTGGGCTTATTTAGAAAAACTAATGCTATGATTGACATGTCAAAGTGACAAGTTAGTAATGTGATCAACTGGTGGGCTCAATTTTTAGTGTTGTGTACTTGATAGTGCTGTGAGTCTTAGAAGTGATCCCTGAGTCACTTTTATGTTGTGCCAGCAGTTTCTGCCATGGTTTCATTGTGGGTGATGTATGCACTGAGAAGAGTGCTAGAATTCAGAAGATTGTAACCATCCTGATGGCTTGGAGGCTTGCACAGCCATCTTCAGTAAGTGCTAAGAGGACACGAAGCTCCTGGCAGAGGCTATTTCCATAGTCTCAATGCCCTCTCCAACCCTGCCACCATTAGTGGTCAGATTTTTATTACCATGTGTCCACAGAGAAGCCCAGCTCATCTTTGTGCCATTATTATTGCTGAAGGTCATGGCAATAGGGTGCCAATCAGCTTGAAGCTTTGCAAGGCAGTTACTGGTGGTATTCGGTTCACTAGGCCCCTCAAGGTGACTGCAGAAAGACTTTGAGAAACCGAATCATACTGAAAAATAGACTGATCAGAAGCAGTCCTCTTACACCTTAACCAGTTTAAGTTCTAGAAAATTCCAGAGGCTATGGATTCAGGAGATAACACAAGTTACTGGGGAAGCTGGTGAATACCGCTGGACCAGGATGGGCATTCTGAACTGACAACCCACTTGCTTGAGAAAGCTCAGCTATGCTCTCAGGAGGTCCAGTGCCAAAAGCCCCAGAGCGAATGCAGACAGTCAATATCAATGCTGAATAAGAATTTTACCATGATCCTCATCTTAGCTCATCCTTAAGGCTTACTTTTGAGAACTATAGACTTGATGCTCCTGGATTTTCAAGTCGTGAATCATTGCCCTATTAAGAGATGCCGCTTGGCCCCATTTGGAAAATGAAGTATGTGGGGGGTCCACACAGATGTTCTCTTTTGTACCCATTCCCATCCTAGGATCATCTCATGTCCTGGATAGGTTGAGGCCCAGGTTTTGCCTTTAAGAATGGCCCTCATCAGCCCTATGAGCAAGGCCAGCTGTGAGCAAGTTGGAGACACTGGCGAGGTTTGACATTTTCAAGTTTTTCTATGACAAACATTTCTGAACCATAACAAGAACTCAAGTTCACTCCCAACAGGGTAGTTGTCCTTGACAGAGGTTCAGACATGACAGGAAAGGCAGAAGTATTTCTCGAGCTTTGTACATGGCACTCTGGCTAACGGGCACTTGCCTGTCTCCCTGGAGATGGTGTCTTTTAAGATGCTGACATGAACATGTGTTCACCCAGGTGCAGGCTTTAAGGACAGGAGGTGGGGAAGAAGGACATATCCCCTGTTCACGCTAGTAATTTTGAGTTGGCGAGGGGCACTCTGCAGGCTCACCCCCTGTGTGGAGACTCAGAGCCCTTTCCATCATAGGGCAATATTCTAGGGGTGTTGTGGACAACAGAGTCAAGGTCAGTGAGATGCGTACCCATGAATGAGGGCAAAACCCACAACCAGGAGTAGTTAACTCGGGTACTGATAGGGATGGAGGAAGGCTATGGTCCCTTTAGATCCAGACCCTTAGTCACCCACCTCTAGACTATGTCAGGAAATGTCAGTCAGACCCTTGGTGACCACACTTTCAGGATAGATACTTGATGTCCCTATGAGCAATAAGAGGTGGCCACACTGGAGAAGGACAACAGCACCTTAGACAAAAAGTAGACCCTTCCCCATGGAGCGAGTCCGTAGCCTCCCATCATGAGGTACATGCAGGGACAGCCCCAGCAGGACACAAGCCACCCCCCTCATGGGGGGTTCTGTTCAGTATCCAACTGCATCCTAGTCAGGGAAAGCAATAGCTTCCCAAGGGAATTGTCAGCCTGGCAAAGATTTACATTAGCCCATTTGGAGAATTTGCAAGACAGCAGGGAGCACTGATAACCCAAGATAACATCGGTGCCACTTTCAGGAATTTGCTGAAGAAGTTTGGCAAATGGCCAAGTGAAGACCCCACATGAAGTCAGACACCATCTCCCACCCCCATCTCTCCTGGGTTCCACACTCTGAATGTGTGGAGGGAAACTGGGCAAAAGACTTGGAAACATTGCCTCTAAGAACCAGATGGGTACGTCCACTGAGCCCATCTTATCCACTGACTAATGGGGCTGGTGACCAAGGAGAGACAGGGCTAGACTCACTGGGCAGTTGGACCACCAGGCGTCACACAGTTGGCTACAGCCACATGAGTGTGCATTTCAAGTTCCCCCCAGAATGGCATGTGGTGGGGGTAGGGGTGGGGGTCCCCAGGCAGTAGGTACATAGCCTTTGTCCTGACTGCAGTCTTCATTCTGAAAATGTCACTGAAGGCCCTGACTTTTTCCCACAATGACATTTCTAAAAAGAGAAAATTCTAGCCTTTCTTGCAGTGAGGGAAGGTCACATTCTGGGTCCAAGTCTTGCCTGACCCACCTGCTATTTGTGGAGCAGGTCAGCCCAGCTGGACCCTGAGTGTCGAGGGCACACACATTTCTTGGGAGTCAGAAGGCAGAGATGGTTGTTGCAGAATCAACCCCCAAAGAGCAGAAGGATTGCAGTCCTTCCTTCTAGGACCAGCTTGAAACGTACGTTTTCCTTCGACTTCAGAAAACTTAAAATGATTTCAAGATCCAAGCTTTTTGGCAGGAATCACTTTCCTATTTTGTCAGTCTCCACTTTAAAAATGGATATCTTAAGAGGCAAGGAGTGGGATACTAGCGAAGCCCAAGGCAGAATGTTGAGGGAGCCTTGAATATTCAGGAGTCAGTATTAGTGGAGGCTGGGAGAACAGGCATCTGGTCAACCACAGGCTCTACTTCAAAGAGCCACAGTGACAGGAACTAACCAATCGTCTATGAAAGATGGTCAAGCATCCTGTGCAAAGGGGAAGCCCAACACAGCAGCACCTAGGACCTTGGAAGAAAGCACCCTTTTCTCCATCATCCTTGGAATCTGCCGCACTGACCACGAAGGGACAGATATCAATCCAAGCTGAGCTCTAAAGTCTAGCAATTAAATGCTAGGAGGACAGAGTATGTTCCTCCAAATCCAGAGAATATTCCTCACAGTAAAAGAAAATGGGAGCTATGGTGTGCAGAATGGGCAATTCTTTCCTCAAGAAGTCAGTGACAGATTGAGGCACTTGAAAATGTACATGGGGTACAGAGGTCATTAAGCCACGTGGGACATAGTGCCCTCTGTGTATTCCAAATACGAGGGATTAAGACAGCTCTAGACCATGCCATACTGAGATGATTACTTTGGTTAAAATTGTTTTTGCAATTTTGGGGGTAGGAGTGTCAGTACAGGGTCTTAGGGTGTTTCAGAGGGTACTGGGGAATGAACTCATGGCCCCTTAGCCACATCCCCCCAACCCCTTTTGAGACCTAGTCTGGCTATGTTACTTAGGGCCAAGTTGCTGAGGCTGGCCTTGAGCTTTTGATCCTCCCAAGTCACTGGGACTATAGGAGTGACCCCCACATCTGGCAGTCTCTTTCTCACATCAAGGAAGCTGAGGCAAACCAAGGACAGCCATTCATAGGCTTTCACTGCAGGTCCATCCGACACTGGTGGCCCAGTGGTGCTCCCCAACAGAGGCTACAATCCAGGATGGTGCCGACTCCAGAAGCCTGCTCCACAGGCCAGGAGGTGCCCATCAGGGTGCCCATCAAGCTGCCCATAGGTAGATCCAGAGTAAAGGGAACTCGCCCTGGAACAATAGAGCCCAAAAGACACCCCAGAAAACACCAAGGCACCCTAGCCTCAACTCCCACATCATGGCCCCACTGCCAGGTCACTTCTGACCTGAAGAGAGTTCAGGATTCCTCTGCAGAAGATGGACCAGGGCCCTTGAGCCTGCTTTTCCTCCCTCTGCGTTGCAGTCTGAGGTTCAGTTTCTGTTAGTGGCCACTAAGGCTGACTCCGACTCTGCCTTCTCGGCCTCAGCTCTCCATACATAGTGCCTCACGAGCCCCGAGGACACGCCTGCATTTCTCACAAGGTGATGAGCCGAGCAGAGAGTTAGAACTCGATTATTTGCATCACCACAGAACTGATCTTGAGGTGCAGCCATCTTGATACCCCACTAATTGGCTACACCTCTGATTAGCAGGGAAAGGTTCATCCACGGGTGACGGGTGTCCCCGGGTTTCCCCAGGCAGTCCCAAGACTGGAGAAAGTGGGAGAAGTCAGGAGAGCAGACAACAGTGACAGATGTCTCCACGTCAAGACCGACAGCTTGATAGACGCTGCTCCTTCCACTGAAACAAGTTCACTATCGAAGTCCTTCTTGACCCCATATATTTTGTCCAGACCTTCTCAGAAAGACTAGAGGCCAGATGGTCAGTCACAGGTAGCTGAGATTTGTCTCGCAATGACGAAATTCCATCGTTGCCCTGAGCATTGTTATGTGACATTCAGGGTCTCTGCCCACAGTGTAAAAAGCCACAGACTACTTGTGACCCTCACTCTGAGGACATATGGAAGAGAAAAGGGAATTGGGGCTTTCAACAGGGCAGGAGCCCTCTCCTCTGGCTCTGGAGACATCCCCAGGGCTTCTCCCCTTCCCAGGGGTTCCATGGGAAGGACGATTCTGATGTTCTAGGGACCCCCTAGTCAATCGCCTGCTTGGAATGAAAGGCCTTTGGTCATTTGGGTGCACACAGGGCCTGAACCTGTAAGAAGCCAACCTTTCAGAATAAGCACCGAGGACAGTAGTAGAGGTCATTGGAACCAGTGAGGACATGCACACTAAGTCCACGGCAGCAGGCCCGAGAGCAGTGTTCAGGTCTATCTCTCATTTCTCCCCAACTTTGCACACCAAGGAGTGGCTGGCTCTTGATATTCAGCTCAGAAATTAAAAAGTCAGCCAGGAGCTGGAGACCAAAACAGAACAAAGCTCAGTTTTGCAGTCACATTCTTCTCACATAATCCTAGATTCAGACAATTGTCTGATTTCTGCCCCTGAAGTTGGTTGAGCCAAAATGAGGTTTTAGAACCAGGAGGTGGGAATCAGGCAGGTCATGGGGGAAATGTTAGGTCACCTTTGATTTTGAGCCCGAGGCAGGAGTGAGGGGCCCCCTTGGCCTACATAGATCTGGCTTTGTACTCAAGGAGAGCCAGGGCAAACTTGGGCATGTCAGACACGAGTTGATGTGGCCATTGGAGATAATCTCAAGTTGGCGAAAGCCACAAAGGCAGGATTTTAATAAGGACCTCTCAGGTTTCAGCACAGGATAAAAGGAGTAGTCCCTTTTAGAAACCTGCAGCCTCAGTAACCACTGGAAATTAAGCTGAAGGCTATATCTGTACTTCAGTGACCACTCCTTTGGGCTGGGGTTTTGGTCTCATTCTGGCATGGTCAACACACCTGGTCACCCCAGGGCAGTGAGAGCCCCCAATGACAGAGCCCACCATGCAGGTGGAGAATAATAGAGGCTGGCATAAAAAGGAACCAAGCATTCCTGTCGTCTTAGAGGTTGTCCCACATTCTGCATTAGCCCGTCATGAAAAAATTTAGAAAGTGGCAGGTGGGGCTGGTGTCATTCTTTTCAGTTCCCATGTAAGGCAGGGGATAGGAATGCTTGGAGTAACCAAGGTAAAGACCACGCTTTCCATCATGTACTTTGCCCCTGTCTAGACAGGGCAGGGAGAACCCTTGTTCCCCACCAAGACTTTCTGCCCAGCAAGAACTGCTGTCCGTAGGCATGTCCACCCATGACCAGGCTCAGAGCCGACTCCTCCTGAGTTTTTCTAAAAACCCCACATGCACAATATGTTCAGCCTTGACTGACACAGCCTTCCTGGGAGGCAGATATTGAACATGTCTATCAGCTTTGCTATCTGTCCTGCCGACCTCCACATGCCTAGGATCCCTCTCCCATTGAGCAGAGGCCCAAGGCTGAGCAGATCTCCCATGCAAACCCTGGTGCCAGGGGCAGAGGAGCCAGGCACAGAACTCCTGGGGTCATGTGCCCACCTGAGCCCATTTCCCTTAAGCTTCATCATGTCTTTGGAGAGCTTGTTTAGGAACCCTCACCATGCATCGTCTCCCCTCAACTCCAGCAGAAGTCCCAGCAGAGCCTTGTTCCAACTCTATCAGTCGCCTCTTGGTGATCTCTATCTCCAATTGATCAGGAGAACCCAAAGCTGATCTGGGAACACCAAGAGCCGGTAACACCCTCCATACCACCTCCATATGAACTGGACACTATGAACATATGTTGTTTAGAAAAGCCAAGTTACGTCCCAGAGGTTTTTGGTGGTAGAGCTCCCCATGGAGCAGTTGGGACACACCTGCCAAGCCTCCATCGTGCACTGGCTCTGAGTCAGCCCACTGAGAAGGGAGCCAGATCTGGGTGGCCAAGTGGACACAGCCTGGAGAGGGACTTCTCCAAGCACAGATGGGACCCTACCTCAAAGACAGACAACCTTCTGAGCCAAATCTACAATAAGATAGCAGCACTCTATTGTCACATCAGGCTCCTCCATGATCCTTAGACAATTAGAACCCCTTAAGGTCTCGTCATCTCTCTGGAGCATTTCCAGCCTTGTGTCAAGATGAGGGGGTCCATGTTGTCCAATACGTCAGACTATTGTTGTTTACTCACTTATCTACCAAGGCAAGTTACAAATGCCTTCAGTAGTGGCCGACAGCACTTTTCCTAGAACTGGGGAGGAGTGGCAGAGGGTCTTTGGAATGTTCGCCATCCTCCATGATTGGGAATGGATAGGGTAGCTTTTCCTTCCTGGTCTCTTCCGTAGACTTGTCTCTAGAAATCCACATTTGTTACCATAGAGCAGTTAGGCTGCTACAATTTCAACAGAACAAGTTCAATCTCCATCTCAGGTCACAGTGACAGGTCGTCAGCACACAGTAGTGTTAAGAACCCTACTCCTGTGAAGTCCCTGACTTTTCCTTCCCAAGAAGCTGGAGAGTTTTTAAAAATCGAGATGCTCTTTGGATTGTAAGTGAAGGTTGTGCAGATCATCATGCTCCCCAAAGCCATAGCAAATCCAAAATTATCTAGAAGCATCATTTAGGTAGATCCTAAATGGGAACAGCAGTTCAGTAATGAAGTCTGATGGCCACCCCAGCACCTCCACTGCTGAAGGACACAGAAGATTATCAGGTTACCTTCAGGCAGAGGGACACAACTGCAGCTCTGACAGTATACGTGATTGTCCTACTGTCCCCCCATCATGGGTCTGTTGAGAGCTACCACATGACATACAACATGTCAAGCCAGAAATATTTCCCAGGAATCAGGGCAGGGAGAGGGGGCCCAGGTGAGGCCCATTAGGTCCCAACTGGCTCATTATCAAGGGAGGCTGTTTCCCTTCTCATTTCTTTACCTGAGAACTACAGTCTTGTGCTCTCAGGTTTGGAAAGCTAGATTTATGGGGGAAAGTGTCTCCCATTCAGAGGACTGAAGCAAACGTCTGCTTTAGGACACAGGGAAGACAGAAATTGCCAGGGGACAAGGTGGGGGAACCTCTGCTTATGATGTGTAGGCTGTACCTGGATCCCCATTTAAACAAGCCACTTTTTAATGATCCTTGTGAAAGTTTGGCTTGACTGTCTACATGTTGCTGGATGCTGGAGAAGCTGAGTTTGAATGCTAATGGCATTAAGATGTTAGATACATGTCCATACACCATTGAGGCTGCAGATGGAGATGTTTCTTTGCCTCAAGAGTAGCTACACGAGCTGGTGAGGAAACCAGACACCATGTCCCAGCTGTTAGATGTGGGTCCCTGAGCACGATGGGAACAGCCATTTCTATGGCTGGTTCTGTGCATTTCTGAAGTTTTTATAAGAAGCGAAACCAAAGACTTTCTGGCCACACAAAAGACCAGGTGTACCATGATTGATATGTTTCTCAACATAGGAACCCTGTGACAATGACAAGGTATCCTCCATCTAACAGGAGAGAGACCCCCAGCCCCCACCAAGTCTGCATGTAACTGAATTCCACAGCCAGTGTCAAGAAGGATTCATCTAGGAGCCCATGGAGAAGACCAGAGAAGTGCAGACAGGAGCCCAAGCTCTCAGGTCCATCAATATAGAAGTCCATCCTGGGTGCCAAGTCACTTCCGATCCGAAAACCAAACCCAGGATTTTTCAGGAGGACCTAGATGAACCCTAGGGAATGGCCACCTTAGTCTGAACCAGTTTCTTTCCTGCTCGGTGGGGCCTGTGCTTTGGTTCCCCATATTGGCATCTGGGGCAAAAGCTCTGCCCTTCCAAATCTCAGTCTCGCACGCGAGGTGCACTTCCTCAGATGATCTTCTCTGGGACTCAGCAGCATTTTTTCTTAACAAGTTGTTTCAGGATTTAACAAGGGAAAAAGTGAATGAAGAGGAACAAAGTCGAAGCTTAAGGATTGAAGTCCCTTCCCTCCAACTCACTGACAACCACAGAGCACGACCCCCACAGAGAGGGTCCACTTTGGATTGCCCTGTGCAAGCTCAGTGCTCTGCATTCCCCAGGAGGGTCCCCAGGCTCCTCCATGGAGCTGGGAGAACTAAAAAGACGAAGCCCAGGCACCTGCGATGGCGGCCCTCCCATGCTTCAAGTCGGACCCGAGAACAGATATGGTTGTTTCTCTAGATTCTTGACGTCTTCACTCCAAATATTCTCAGCCTTCGAGATCCTATGCCAGATGAATGGTCAAGGGGGGAAGCTGAGCTTTGGCTGTCCTACAATGACTTGCCCCAGTGTCATTAGGTGACATTTAGGGTCTCCACCCCAGATAGGGGTTAAAGCCCAGGGACACCTGTGACCTTTGCCTGATGACATGAGAAAGGGGAAGCAGGGCTCTCAATGGGGGAGGAACTGTCCCTTCTGATACTGGAAGCATCTCCCCTCCTAGGATTCTGTGGGCGAAGGACAACCACTCGTCTGGAATGCTGGTCATTTGGTCAAGTGGGTACACACAGGACCTGAACCCACAAGCAGCCAACACCTTCAGGAATGAGTACTGAGGTCAATGGAGCAAGGGCCATGCTACCTAGCAAGACCACATCATTGTCATGCCCAGAAGCAAAGCCTTAGGTGACCTCAGTTCTATCCCTTGTGCATCTGAGGCAGTTTTCAGGAAAAAAGACCCATGTCCAGAAAGCCATGAGCCATGAGCAGTCATCTTAGTTGTATGAAGAGCCTTGGTCACCCCTGGACCCATGTTTAGGGAGAGATCTGGTTTCTGGCCCCAAGGAGTCCATGAACTCACTCAGATGTGAGGTTCTCAGACAGAGGCAGGCAGCCATGGACAGGTGGTGCAGGTGTAGCACCATCGGTTCTGGGACCGAGCAGGAAAGGGACACCCAGCCCTCCCTTCATGGGGGCTTGTACACGGGAAGCACCCGAGGACTTTTAGGGAGAAATTCCATGGACATTGCTCTGCGTGGTTTAGGTCCCTGAGGTATTCCCACAGGGGAAGACTTTGCAGTGGCACAAACCTAAGTGCCAGGTCCTAAAGTCCCTTCAGATGTAGTTGAGGGAGACAAGGTCAGTCCTATGACTGAAGACAGGTCAGCCACCAGTGTTTTGCTGGAAGTCACTCTCTTGGGGGCCACTGTCTTAAGATTGATATTGCCCATAATTCTCAGATGTGATTGCAGATTCTAAGTGACAGGGCAATGCTTCTTGAAACTAAAGATGAAAAGATGCTGGTGGAACCCAATAAGGGCAACACAAATTTGGAAAGACAAGCTGGCCAGTTCCCTGGCTCATCCATAGAACTCATCAAATGACCGGTCATCTCAGATGCCTTCAGCTTGCCATGATTGACATGAACACCATTAACAGGGGCTGCCCTTTGGAAATTCTTGTGAAATCATGGGAGAGTATAGTGGTCAGATCCCTCCTTTTAGGCAAAGTTATGAAAGTGTTGTCTACAGTATGGCGTATACTTATTCTGTAGGAACTTGAGAATAGCTGACAAAAAAATCTCTTCTTTGAGAATATGGATCCCTTACATAGACCAAGTTCCAATTCTTGGAACCCCCACATCATTTGGGGGTAATGACCTCAACCAACACCCATATCTTTACTAAGTATTCCTAGTAAACATACACAGTGTTCGATAGGAGTCCAAGTCTGTCAGGAAAGTTATGGTGATCTTGACCATAGTTTGTCCAAAGAATGCAGGAAGAAGATCTGCTCATAATCAACAGGGTTAGTGCCTATATGAAGAGGCATTTGTTGTCTAGACAGCTGGGAAGGGTTTTATCTGTAAGGGTTTTGTCTTATTTCTAGAACTATGGAAGGAAAATTCAGGAATTTCCTTGGTAAGTATTGAATGTATTTATAATATTTGATGGGAGCACAGTACCCAAGGTTCAGATTCTACAGTTGAAATAGAAAGTCACTTTCAGAGATGTCAAAACTTTACCCCACATGAATCACAAGTCAAGGAGTCAACCCTTTACAGAAGAAAGGCCCTTGGACTTATTAACTGAGGAGCAATCTCGGCATCCTTAGAGGCGAAACACCATGGCACATGCTTCAACATGTGACCACAGAAAGAGTGACCACCATTTTCTTTGGACTCTTGCCAAGTTTCCAAGTGGAGTGGAATCAGAAGGAACCAAATGCAGAGTCCAGGTTGTCTTATAAGATACACTTCATTCTAGATGAGCCCATCTAGAAAACTTGACAGCCACATGGTTTGTAGGGTTAGACCATGGATGTCCTATCTGAGTGGGTGGCAAAAATGCTCAAAGGTGACCTGTGTTGGAAGTTGGAGTCAGGTCATTCCATGCAGGCCAACCATTAGAACAAAGATGAACCCTTAGAAGAAGGGTCTTGGATCTGGGAGTTTCATGGGGGCAGTTGTGCACCAAGGTTCGGCTGTCCAGCGATTCTCAGGGCTGGTGACCAGAGGGGATATAACCACATCCATCGGACCCACTGGCTGCAGTATGGCCCTGCCCAAGCCTCTCATGCAACTATTGGGTTAGAGGCTGGGATGGGACCTTAGTATGAAGGCAAACATGAGAGGCAAAGCTTCAGTAGAAAGCCTTCTGCTGCTGCCGCCATCTTGTACCTTCTTCTAGACTCTTTCTTACTTGTTTCAGTATTTGTCTTTGAAAGTGATCAAGAACGCTTCCTTGCATTGCAGACTGTCCAACCACCCATGGTAAAAGTTAATCCTGACCATAAGCAGTGTATGCAGTTCTACGGAAGGTAACGAAGAACTATCGTGTGTGGCCCTGGCAGGATAACTAGGAAGGCATTAAGAACTATGTTCCTCAATGTTCTCTGGCCTTCCATGGCTGCCAGGAGAGAGTGTCCAGCATTTTCCAATATCCATCACATCCCAATGGAGGGCAAATTCCACTTCTATGGTTAACAGGACAGGGAGCTGGTAGTGTCCAATGTTCAGAATAGACTTAGAAATGCTGGATTATACACCTTGTTCAACAAGTTAGTAGAATTCGTGAACTAGAATAAGGACCTCATTTGTCCCCACATAATGACCACCCAGCAGAGCAAAGAACCTTTATAAAGGGAGAAAAAAAATCTTTGGTTTCATCAAGTAGCAAACTTAGTGTCCATAATATGACCCCAAACACGTGCCTCAGAGACAGGCCACTAAAATGATCACCTTCATGGAAGTCTTTCCAAGTCATACTTAGGAAGCAGGTCTTTGAGAAGGAACAAGAACTCCTTCAGCAAGAGCTAGTGAAGGCCCAGGTGGTCTCACCCATTACCCAATTGGCTATTGGCCTTTAGTTTGTATCCAGGAACCCACACCTGGTAGGATGGGGCAGTCAGGCTACTAGGTGTCAGGCCAACAGGACAAGCCTTTCATCTGAGGAACCATGGTAGGCAGTAGATAGAAGGTTGAACTATGGACCTCTATCCTCGGGTGACACCAGAGCCAAGTTCCCAAGCAGTACCGAAGACTTTGTAGGTCACTCCAGGCCTCACCTGGCAAGGCTGGTGCCCCGTGATTATGCCCTCCTTCCCTGACACCAAGTGCCAGTGCTACAGACAGAAAGAGCCTTTTGAGGGGTTGTAGATTTGGGACACTACTCCTGCTCCAAGCTAAGAGAGCCTCACAGAAAAAAGGTGAACTAACAGCACACTCAGTTTCAGGAGGTGGTGAGGAGCAGGCATTGAGGACCATGAACAGGAACGTGAAGCCATGACAGGTACCGGGCACATCTGTAGAATATTGGCTGTCCAGTGTATGACAAGCAGCCAGGGGACAAAAGGAATGATTCCATTTAGAGGGCTTGTAGTGTGCTAGCTACCAGCATATGGACCATGTGCGGATCCCGACTTGAACAGTGAAGGAAAAGGCTGCCAACTTGGAGTGTGACTACTTATGGGTCATTAGGTAGAGGAATTGGGTTTTTCTGAGAGTGTGTTAGAGACCTCATGGTCTTCATATTCTGCAGTAGGCAGACCTAAGACCTAGTTTTAAGGGACACCTGAGAGGTTGAGGAATAAGAAACAAGACCCAACCCATGTCATTGATGTGATTATTGCCGAGAGGAAAGCCACATTGTGCTTTTCTGATGCTTTCTATGACCATTTTAGAAACACCGAGGACTCTTTGCAGACCAAAAACCAGCATAAGCTTTTCGGATTTATACCTCTCCCCTGCTAGTAGTTCTCCCTGTCCCATGGCCCTGACCTGTAGATCATGTTCACTGGATTCAAGGATAATCATCTTGTTGCAAGAATTCTCCTTAATCGTCAAGAACTCGTTACCCTCCATAGAACTGCATGCTTTTGCTAACATGAGCATATTTAAGACTTAGTTAAAAATCTTCATGA
Source organism: Ictidomys tridecemlineatus (assembly GCF_052094955.1). Lineage (NCBI taxonomy): Eukaryota > Metazoa > Chordata > Mammalia > Rodentia > Sciuridae > Ictidomys > Ictidomys tridecemlineatus. The sequence continues at coordinate 107,715 of NW_027522411.1, forward strand.
GCCTGCATTTATACAGGTTTCCTGAACATTCAGTATCAGGTCTGTTAAGATGTCAGGGGTAATGACATGGGCTTCTCTTCCTGTTGGACAGGGGACTTGACATCAAGACAGTGTTGATACCAGCAAGGGACCTGCCCTGTGGCTAGGAGACTCCACTGAGCTTGTGCACAAGTATGTTAGGGTGAGGGAGAACTGCCCCAGAAACAATGGGGCCCAGGAGAACACACCCAAGGGACCCAGTGGGAGCCCCACCCTCTCAGAGGTCTGGATTTACTGAGTTGCTAAATAATTCCTGACTCGAGATCCAAGATTAGGCTTTTCCAGGATTGGAAAAATGTGGGGAGAGCTGTCCTAAGCCTGCTCCAGCTTCTCTTCACGAAGTTTGAAGGTTCAGTTTTCAGCGTTGACATCAAGCAGCGTTGACATCTGAGCCTCTGTGTCCCTCTGCTCAGAGGCCAAGTATTGTTCCCTGTCCTTTACTGGGGACACTTCTCTCTAAGGAGATCAAGAGTTAGCGGGCAGAAAGGAGTGACGGGAAGGGAGTGTAACGAGGGAAAAATCATCATTGCTCCTACTTCGAGGAGACTCAAGTTAGGGTCCTCATCACTAGGGTACAGCTTTGGCAGTTCTGGAAGACATTGCTGGCCTTCTCAAACCTTCCTAGGCTCCTAAGGAGGAGCAGAAGAACTGGAAAGAAACTAGAGAAGTACACTCTCTGACAGGTTCTCCATGTCAGAAGACAATCATTAATGTAGCTCTTCCTACGTGAAAGTCTTTTATGGTCAATGTTTTTATGAACCAAGAGTCTCAACTGTACCCAAGTAAAACTCGGCACCCAAGGGTGATAGGTGACCTTTGTCTTGCAAGGAAAGACAATACACATGTGCTTCAAGTGTCATTACCTGCCTTTCACAGACTTACTTCAAAGAAGTTCCAGAGGTGTGGGGTGACCTTGGACGTAGGACAGGGGGCAGAGGTCTCCTTCAATGAGGTCAGAAAATCCATTTGAGCCCTGGAGACTTTCCCAGACCATTTCGCCCTCTACATTAAGAGCAATCCTTCCACGTCAGGTTACCCCACGAATAGACTTCATAATCTTTGTGAACACAATTTTGGTGGTCTGTGGCACATAAGGTTTGAGCTGACGAGATGTCGACACCTCCCATCATCTCCAGAGATGACAGGGCAGATCATCCAGCAAGAACAGAAGCCAAGTCTCAGAGGTCTTGGCTCTATCAAAACTAACATGATATTGAACTCAGGGGCATTTGACCAGAGCCACATGCCCAGCTGTTTTATTTAGAGATGGGGTCTCACCAAGTTGCTTAGTGCCTCACTTTTGCTGAGGCTGGTTTTGAACTCCTGATCCTCCCTCAACCTCTCAAGCTGCTGGGATTACAGGCATGCCCAGCCCAAGATTCTCAAGAGTGGCTTTTTCCAGTGTTAAGATAATGGTCTGGAGGTCCAGAAGACCCAGGCAAACCCCACTCCTAGTCTATAGGTATATATCAAGTCTTTTCCACAAACCTTTGGTCATTCTAGGAAAGGTTCAGGCCTCTGGGGTCAATAGGAAGTCACTAGGCTTTAAGATCAGCATGCAGAATGAGGCAAGCGTGACCACGTAGTAACATGTCCACTAGACCCCAGCTTAAGTCAGACTCAGGTGTGCCACTGGTTGCCGAGAAGTGGCAAGGCCACAACTAGTGCTGCATTGTCACCAAGGAGAGTCAGCATGTGCTCTTGAGTGGGTAGTCAAGCACCTTCCTGAGATTCGATGTCACCAAGACATATTTTTGTCCCACTGGGGACTCATCCTGCCCACACAGGTGATTCAAAAAAAGACCAGTTTCAAGTTGGTGGGGGAGGGTAAAGTTGATGACTGTCACATCCAGATCATTCAACTGAGACTTGAGACTCTCCCCTGGTTCAGATGCATAGGCACACACCAGGTGACTCATCAGCTCACCTATATCCAAGGTGATACTATAGCCTGAGGTTGGAGAGATCAATAAAGAAACAGTGACTAAGTTCCCCAGGGTTGGGAAATCCAGTGATCAACTCACTGGAGGTAGCCAGGAGAGAAACTGATCTCACTGAACAGTTCCCATCTTTGTCCCCATAAGACCTTGAATGGATGCCATCTGTGCGCTAGGAACTGAGGGACCTTGACAACAGAGAATCTGCCATTTTATTCCAGTCTAGCAGAACTGAGCATCACTAGCAGGTGGTGAGCAGTTAACTGAAGTGAAGAAAATTCTTTGGGGGAAGTTCCTAGTCTTGAAGAAACACCTCTGGTTCAGTCAGAAGTGACTGTCACCACCATTCCATATGCTTAGTTTAGTTAAAACTAACTCTGGTCCTGGAGGAGTGAATCCAACCAGTGCTCATGGTTCCCAAATATACACCTACTGAGAAGGGGCCAAAGGCATTTAAACCAGAGGCCAGTTATGGGATGGAGGAGAAGAAACCCAAAGCATGGACAGTTATTCCAGAAAGAGAGGAGGTACCCCAGGGGCATGGGGTGATGGGAGCCAGGCTAGAAAGATTTCTGGAAAGGGAAAGAGAAATGCTTAGCATGGTCTGAGTCTGATATGAAGTGGGAGGGGAGACACTGAGGATTCCCTTAAGGAGGGTCCACAAGGGAGAATTAGAGGTGTCTAACTGACTCAGGGAAGAGTCTGGGCAACCTCGGGGAGGTCAGGAGGAGGGTGGAGACTGGTGGTAGAGACTGGTTTTGGACACTGGTAGGTGGGGAGCATGAGAGGTGGCTCATCCGCTCCCATTCATTAGAGCCCATGTCTGTGAGATGTGATGTCATTGATGAGGTCTCATTTTATTCCTAGACAGATGTCCGACTTTGCATGTCTCAATGAGGAAGAGACTTTGCTTTATATTTTGGGGAAATCTTGTCATTTGAGAAAGCAAGGCAACCTTCCCCTTGTCTGAAGTGGCTTGAGATAAGCCTCTGGATTATCCTTCCAGGGTCAGTCAGTCTGGGCAGCTGGAAAAAAGGGCTGTGGTGACCACAGCAGCAGCCATGGCCAATGGCTTAAGCTGCTTCATGGGCTGTTACCTTCAAGTGCAGCGTCAAGCCCAGGGGCATTCTTGCAGGGAGAGCAAGTATGGCGGGGAGGAAGGGGGACACAACATGGAGCAGGGTTCTCATACAAGAACCCCAGCAAGAGCTGAAGTCAGTTCCAAGCATGTGGAGCCTCCACTGCATGGGGAGACTCATAGGGGAACTCCCTCACCTCTAAACTGGAGCAATACTGGGGGTTTAGATCTTGACTAGACACTAGGTTAAAGAACAAGGATCAAAAGAAGCCACCGACAACCTACGTGGGCTTTCATCTTTAAGAGATCTCTTCAGTCCAAGTGGGTCCAAGAGTCCACAAAACCCCCATGAACACATGGCCAGACAATAGGCCAGAGCATCTCACGAACCACAAAGAACTGGGAGGGAGGATACTTCATCCCAGTCCTGGGGCACTTTAACTGGGATCTGAATCAAGGGACATCAGGTCATTGTGGTACTTGTGTTCCAGACAGCTGATGCCATCTGAAGTTGTGGAAATGGTTAACAAAGAGGTTTCTCGGCCTTTTTGTCTACCAGCATTGATTGGCAGCCCCCCTCCCCTAAGGTGGGGAGTGTAGACTCACAGCTCCACCTGGCAATTCTGCAAAACACGGGTGGGGACACTCTCAAGCATGGCACTCCAGTCCCATGCTCACAGCCATATCAGGTGTCTGTCATGGCCCAGCCAGCTCCTGCATGACACTATTGTCCTCCCCCATGCAGAGTGACCATAGCCATAGCCATTACTGCTTAAAGTGCAGATTAGAGGTCCAGTGTCTTCCCCACCCAGTTCCCCCATTCCTGGCTGTCTACGTTCCCTTCCTTGATTATACCTGGTGCGTTAGCAGCTTCCAGGAGCAGCTGGGGTCTATGGGGATGGCTGGAAAAGGTATAAATGCTGCAGGTCCCACTTTGCCACCATCTTTGTTTTGGGCAATGCCATACAATCAGCTCCTTCCTGGAGCTGATAGCAAGTCTTTGATGCTCAACTTTTCCCTCTACCATGGCCATAAATCAAGTTCAAACTCAACCTTGGGATTCTTAAGGGTGGCAGTTTGTGCTAGCAAACTGCACTATCTAGTTGGAGATACCCCGGGCACTCTAGGAAGCCAAGTCTTACTTCACTTACAGGACACTTGGCTATTCAGGCTTGTTCTAGTTGACATGGGGGTTCCCAACCAGGAGAGCCTCATGGGTTTAAAGCTTGTAAGACAAGGTCCCACTCTGGTTCCAGAGGGCCGAGAAACCCTCAGTCAGGGGAGCTGGGAGTGGAGAGCGAATTTATAACTGGTGCTACTCATTTGCATTCACCTAGTTTTATTTAAGCCAAGATCCCAAATGAAGCTGACGCCTGGGTTACGCTTCAGGAAACAATGTCCAATACAAATTCTCAGGAACAACTTGAGCCACACTTCACTATAATCTCAGCTGAGAGTCTGACCAGAAATGGTTTCTTACCAATTGTAGAAAGAGACATCGTTCAGCATCAATGGCCATCGTACAAATTTAAACACCAGGTTAGAGCTGGTATCAAGAAGCACCAGATAAGCAACCTCAGCTACCCTTCACCCCACTCCTCATAGGTTTTGAGTGAAAACCCGGAGGATGAACAACATGTGGTAGGTGACTTCAAGAGTCATTGCTGAGGGGGTCTTACCTGAAACCCAGTTTTTAGGTGGACCATCAGCTCAGTATCAAGGCAGATGGATCCTTTGCAATGAGGATTCTAGAAGTTTCCTCACCCTGGACAAAGAATCAAGTCATGACCTTCAGCTTTGATGTCTGGCCCTTCAAAAGGACTCTGAGGATTAGAAAAGTCAAATTTAATAAGGGAACTGGGGAAGAAAAGAGAGATCAGGAGTTGAAAGTGTTCTCTGATGTCATAAGTCATGCTTCCCCTGGGATCAAAATCTAGAGGGCAGGGCTGGGGATGTGGCTCAAGCGGTAGCACGCTCGCCTGGCATGCGTGCGGCCTGGGTTCGACCCTCAGCACCACATACAAACAAGATGTTGTGTCCGCCAAAAACTAGAAAATAAATATTAAAAAAGTTCTCTCTCTCTCTCTCAAAAAAAAAAAAAAAAAGATCTAGAGGGCAGAGGCCATGCGAGTGTGTGGCAACACGAACAGGTTTTTGTCATCAAGGTCAAATTTGATGCAGTTCCTCTCACCCAGTGTCAACTCTGGCAAAGCTGCACATCTCAGAGCCACTCTCCAGTCTATAAAGCTCAGCCACATGCCTTGACCCTGCAGGTGACATTGTCCACGTGTGCCACAGGTATCTGCCTTTCAGGGGCTCCAAGGCCAAACCTAGGAAAGCCACTGGTTGGCTTATGACCCGGATCTGATAAGATTCAGGAGAAGGGAGAGGTTCCCCCCAACAGGTCAGGAAACTGTGTGTGATTGGAGGTGTTCTGGGGCTACCTGCACTCCTGAGTTACCCTTCTACCTGGAATTCCTCCCTGTCCCATAGGAAGGTGAGGATTCAGTTGCTTATCCATATGCTGGATTTGGATGGTCTGGGTGTATGTAAGGTTTGTGCTCACAAGAGGTCATCTCCAGAGAAACACCGGATCAGATCACCGCCTCCCCCCACCCAGGACACCTGAGTCAACTTCAGACAAGTCCTGGAACTATCCCAAGACTCCTCTCGAGTAGCAGCTCTGTGTTAGGAGCCCCACAGTCCAGAAATCCAGAAAACCAGGCAAATTCCATACCAGAGAGACTTGGTACGCCTTTTCCACAAACCCCTGGTCAAGTTCCGTTTTTCCAAGAGCCCTGTCAAATTGACCCAGTCACACCCAGAAGCGGTTGTCTAGTGTTCAAAACCCACAAGTTTTAGAGGATTGCTTCGGAGGAGTGTTATTATTGCCTGGATTCAGAGAAGGGTTAACGTGGGGGATATCATGCAAGTCATTTAATATATCCAACATTCATCCCACAGGAGGGTCACAATGAGATATCGCCTCTGTGGGTAGATGTTCACCTAAGTCCAAGCGTTGTCTCGCCAAGTGACACCTCCCATGTCCCTCTAGATGATACCATGATGCACCTGCCAGCTGAACGGGTTCTTGCTAATGTGACTTGAACAGGAGAAACTGAAGGGGGAAAGCACAGGGGTTGGGCTAGTTTAGTCTTCAAGGTTCTTCTGCCCATTTGCCTTGGGTAGACTCAGAGGTCACCAAGGTGAAGACCCCACTAGAAGTCAGGTGTCCCCCTTAAGTCAGATCCACATGGAAGGGTTACAATGTAGAGGACAGACAGGGGATGTGTGCTGTGTGGTCCTCTTGAGTGACCAGGGAACAAGGACAGTTTCATAAGTGGTACCGTCACAGGGCTGAGGGGCATGTCTTATGCTATCCATTTGCCCCTTAGTGGGAAACAAATCCAGAGAAACCCCAAGTCTCCTCTCTAGCCGGGAGAAAGACCAGGGTGCCTTCTTCCTCCACCAGACCTGCTCGGTACAGACACAGCCCAGTTAGGCCTGGGTTGATGGGAACATGTGGGACGAGAGCAGGAAGGTGGGCTGCTGCCCCTGGGAAGAGGGGAAAAGTCACATCCTCTCCAGGGGGGTTTGAGAAACCACCTGTAGGACGTCACATGCCATGGTCAAGGCAACTCACTCCTAGCCTTGACATGGGGCCATTAAAAAGTGACATCACGGTTGGCCAGCAGCCAGCCTCTAGGGAGTCCAGATGCAGAACTCCATGAGCCACTGGGGCTGCTGCATGAGCGTGGGTATCCATGGACGTACCATGTAGCTGGACCATGCCCCCCACCAAAAAAAATGCATGCTAGCAAGCAGAGCTGTAGTTGCTCCACAGGTTGCACATGTGCTCCTGGCCCAACAGAGCCTCATGGTTTAGAGTTGGGAGGCAATGGCCACTTTGGCTTTAGAAAGACAGACCAACTTTCAGTCCAGTCTTACTGGGCGTGGTCCAAGGCACCAGTCTGGCAGGGGAGTGTGCCCCTTCTCTGCTCTCCAGATCTCCCCTGTCTGATTGCCCTGGCATTTGACTTTAATCCTCTCTAAGCTGAGGCTAAACAAACACTGGTTTCCCTTTTCTTCTTCAGGGAGAGGGACCCATCTGTGCCTCCTTAACAGCAGGAGAAACAGACTTCTGTCCTCCCGGGTCAGGGAGCAGACACTCCCGAGATGGCTGGCTCTCCAGCCCCTGCCCTCCCATCAGTCCCCAAGCCAGAGGCTGAAGACACTGTCACCTCTCATTAGAGGGGCCCAGTACCCTGGCTGCCCTCCTTAAAAGGGCAGACACTCCAAATCACCTCCACAGGGGGCCAAGAGAGGGGCAGGCGCCCTGGACCAACCAGTCAGGCTCATTAAGGTCAGAGCCATGGATGTCCCTTGTCCCCATGCACATGAGCAGTCCTGACTGGCTTTGTTCTAGTGCCTCATTGTGGCTGAGGAATGGATCGACTCTGGGTGTGCAGACTCCCCCTAAATACAGGGTCACCATAGAAGAGGACAGGAAACAAGAATAAGCGTCATGGTTCCCCTCAAAGTGGCCTCTCCCAGAACTTAGTTTTGAGCTTAATTCCATTTAAGGGTTGTGGCCTGCTCAGCCTAATTGCAACAGGCCTGGAGAAGGTTTTGTCTAGATATGCCTGTCATTTAGGGTCATACTGTTCAGGGTCAGAAAACCCAAGAATCATGCAGACAAGCAAGCTTGACATCACGAGTTGGGTTCAGAGGGCACAGCTGACCGCATTGGGTTGTCGGCATCAGGAGCCAGATACAGTCCAACACTGAACATTTCCTAAGAAGAATGGCTTGGAAACCAATACACTCACATTCCAAGAGCAGAAGATTCCAGAAAGGAGGTTCTCCATGAACCAAGAACACCAGTCAGGCAGCTCGATAAAACCAAGATGAGCTCAAGTCAAATCGGTCACCTTAGATGTCAGGAGACGACTGTGTTCCTTCCAACTTTGCCAACAATCAACTTCTAGACTGGAGTAAAGGACCCAAATTCCACAAAACTTCCCAAGAGGTTCAGTGTGGCCCCCTCAACTGGGGTCTCTAGGAGTCTCAATGAGCGAGTATTTGCTATCAGCAAGTCAAGCCCCAGGAGGTACCAGGAGGTTCAGAGAAAGATGGCCAGTGTTCCTCCAGAGACCAGAGGCAAGAAATGCTTATGGTACTCAGGGGGACAGCCAAGTTGGGCCACTGCTCTAGATCCAGAGGCCAGGGCAGTGAGAGCTACCAAGTTAGGACCACAGGGAGGTTCTGCTCCCACCTCTGCCAAGTTCTTGAAACAGGAACTTGGATCTCCGGTGGGGGATATATAACAGGCTCCTCCTGGCAGGCAGGATTCATGTTGGATGAGCTGGGCTGATCCGTGTGGAAGCAGACTCCTTTACCTTTGGGGAGCCACCCACCACCATTCCTAGAGGACCATGGACTATTGTAGATGATTCAAAGGGGAAGAAAGGCAGCCTAAAGAGGGGCTGGGGGAAGGAGGAGCTGGTGGGTATAGGTAAATGGACCATCCAGGGAAGCGTTTGCAGAATTTGAAAGATGATTCTGAAGCCAGGTCCCATGCATGTCAGTAACAGCTAGCACATCTTTAGTTTTTCCCTCTGTCGTGGGCTGGTTAAGTGTTTAAGCACGCATCCAGTTTTTATGATGCAGTTAAAAACTTAGTTATAGAGGCGTTTTAGTGTGCAAAAGAGGTTACAAGGACTTCAGCATCCCGGTTGGGGGCCCAGCAGTTTCCAAAATGCTACTCATGGCAATGCAGAATGGGGCCAGGCAAGACATTTTCCCCAGCAGAGTTTTGGTACTAGATTTGAACCCAGGGTTGCTTAACCATTGAACCACACCCCCAGCCCTTTAGAGAAGGTCCTAAGCAAGTTAGGGCCTCGCCAAGTTGCTGAGGCTGGTTTTGAACTCATGATCCTCCTGCCTCAGCCTCCTGAGCCACTGGGCTCACAAGCATGTGCCATCACACCCAGCATGGGCCATCACACCTGTTTCACTTGCCCATGTTGAAGATGGAGTTGTGCTATTCTTATATCTACTAGAACTAGGCACACTTACCACCTATAGCCTCAAAATATAACCAGCTGATCAGTGGCCAGGTGGGATTTTCACGCCAGCCATCTCCGCCCCCAGCACTGAAGTCAAGCTGCCTCTAGCCAGCAGTGACGAGCTCTTAAGCACTAAGGTGATGTAAGATGCAGAGTGTTCACACGCAGGAGTACTTGTTCCCGTAGGATTATCTAACAGGAATCACCAGATGTTGAGACCGATAACATGTTTAAGCATATGCTAAGATAAAGGTAAGGCCTAGTGGACCTACTGGAGGACTGGCATGTCCCTGATTAACTAGGACGCTTCCTCATTTGTAGGTTCCAGTTTCTATGCAGCTTCTCAGAAAGTGCTAGTTTTCCCGTGCACACGTGGTCATGGTGGCTACTGGGATCTGTGCCTGCCCTGGGGTATTGTGGGTTATTCCTGCTAACCTTAACCAGGAGGTAGCCCAGTGTCTATCCAGCCACCTGAGAGACCATAGACAGAACATTAAGTAGGACCAGAACATACCTTAAAAACAAATGGGATGTTTTTCCACAAAATGGAAGGGTATTTGTCAAACTTTTGAGGTATATCTTCCTGCCCAGATGGGGAAAAGCCATCAGGTGGTTTTTCTTTATTCTCCCGGCTCTTAATGTTTCACGAGGCTGATCTTTGGATCAAAATTCTTCACGTGAGGCAAGGAGCCACTTTCAAACTCATTAGGCAGCCATAGTGCAGTTCAGCTTTATATAAACACAAACTAGGAAAATTCTAGAGAAAGAAGCCCAGGTCTCACTTGACTGAGCCAAGAGAGCAAGTCTGAGGAGCAAGCCACCTCCTGGGGCTTCCGTTCAATATGGAATCACCATTCGCACCTTGCAACCCCGGCAGTGCCCTTTGGTCTGTACGCACTATGAATTGCGCCTAGCTGGACCCAAGTTCATTATCAGCAGTATCTACTGTATACAGTTGAAAATGGATCCTGCAGGTAGGGAACAGCTGTTTGTACTTAGCAGTTAAGTATCCCAGCAAGGCCGGCGGCCTCTGCCAAAGGCATTGTTTTCTGCAAAGCATCCATCTCTCAAAGACTCCCTAAATCAGGGCCAGATGTCCACACGCAACTCACATTTCTCTGAAGATTCTACTTTCTGGAAAAAAAAATAAAATAGATAGACGAAGTAGGACGCGCACAGTGGCAGATGCAGCCCTGAGAAGATGGTGCAAGTTCTAGGGGTGCACTAGGAACAGCAGGGGGACACATTGGCATGGACCAAGTCAATCCAAACAAGCCTACAATACCTGATTTCATAGCTGTAGAATGGGAGTACCAAGATCAGCGATTGGGCCAATGGTTCTGAAGTTCTAGAGCCAGTACTGCGGTGTGTGCCCATCCTTGGGCTAGTTAGCCCTGAAGTGTCATTTCTTGCTCTTCACCCCCAGTAGTAGTAAGGCTTCCCATTTTTAGCTGGGTAGATTCGAGCACCCAGTAGGGTTCATATAGCCATGTATATTTTTTTGCTGAAGTTCTAGCAAATGGGACTGTGGTCGATGCAAGTTTAGGTCTTAAAGGGATACCTTCTTTTATTGAGCCCTTTTGCCATCCTATTAGCTAAGGCTCCAACCATTGTCTGGGTTTCGGCTATCTGGAAACTGTCCTTGGAATGGACACCTTCCCCAACAGGGTCCCTGCATCCTGGATCATCACGCCAGCCCCGAAATGGACTGCCTCCGGATTTTGAGCAAAGAAGTTTAGTTCAGGCTGCTATTCTTAGAGGTTTTCCAGTGATGACCAGCTAACAACTAATGTGAGGCGATTACCACCTCATTATTAAGTGCACTGGAAATAAAGAGTGCCTGTCATTAGAGATCCCCTTTGGGTCCTTTGTCAGCCACTTTCCACTAGACTGGGTGGAAGAGTGTTAAGAGGATCCTGTAATTCTGAGCACAGAGGGAAAATGGGGAGTTTGCCTGGACTCTCGAGTTCTAGCATGTCTTGGCTGGGCCATGCCTCAGTAGAGGGGGAAGACTCCTGGATTTTTACATACTCATTTAGAGGCTAGATAGGGAGGTACACAGTAAGTCCTGCTAGGAGTGCTCAAGTGGACAGCCATTGAGTACATGTGTGCTTAGGCAAGAGGGGCCTTTGTTTAGGTTCAAGAGCTCCGTAGGCAGGTGAGTCGTCTGGATGAACCCAAACCTTGCAACTGTTTCATGATGCTTGTCTGCTGGTGGAGCTCCCAACCATGCTGCAGGCTGACCCTCGACCAACTTCAGACTTGGTCACCAACAGTCCTCTAGTAGGAAATCCTTCAAATGACGTGCACCAGTGCTTTCCAGTGCACCAATGCTGGGAGTGGCATTTTTGAAGCCCATTTGCCAAGGGGGGCAAGGTATTAACAAAGAGGCATTGAGGGTTTCTTGGCCATGAGATGCCATTTGGGGGAACTAGCAGTGTTCTTCAAGGAACAGGGTGAAGTTAGGAGCCGAGCTACTGTGATTCCTGGTCAACCCCGAGTCTAAACAGACCACAGGGCTTTGAAGTCAAGGGAGAAGCAGGCCCACCATGAGGGCACTCAAGTGCAATTGGTTAGGGAATAAAAGGCTCAGGTGTCACTGTGGACTGCTCTTACTTTGGTCCTTGACACCCAACCTTGCTCCCCTCAACAGGCAGGCAGTTCATCAGACATTTGAGCAAACAGCTCCATGGGCCCCATTTCTCCATCTCTAATGTTTCCACCAGGAAGGAGCAGTGTGAAACCCAGGTAGGAGTTACAGAGCAGGTAGCGTGAGAGCCTGTTTCATGTCCTTTGTAGATGACCCATCTCAGTGACCACCCCCCATCTTATAGGGGATAGGCACTTGGGAGTTAATACCTTATCTGAACTCATGGGAGTCAAAGATTAAGATTTTCCATGTTATGGGAAAAAAAAGCCAAGCACTTCTCAACATTGAGATAACAGCCAATATAGAAAACTGATAAGGAGATTAGCTCATAGTTGTGCTCTTAATGAGGAGATACAAAATTCCTCAATACTTGAAAAAAAAATCTAAGATCAGAGACCATATAGTTGGTTTCATTCTAGGGATGCAAGGATGGTTCAACATCCAAGATTAATGTGATATAGCATATACGTAAAATCAGGGGGAGTCACATGAGCTCAGATGCAGAAGATGCTTTTGAAAAGATTTGACATCACTTCATAGAATAACTAAAGAAGCTAATATAGACAGATTATACCTCAACACAATAGACTATCCATCACAAATGGGAAACAAAGTATTTCCTGTGATTATGGAATGAATAGCATCTCCTTTCTTGTTCAGCACAGTACTCAAAGTTTTAGACAGTAACCTGGAAAGAAATAAAGGGATACAAACAGGAAAAGTCAAGTTATCCCTGCTTGTAGGTAGGATTCTATACTTGGACTCCAGAGGACTCCACCCAAGACTTCAAATTCAGCAGAGTAGCAAAAACTTAGGGATAAGCAACCACGGTGGTGAGAGGTCAGTACCATAGAAGTTATCAAGCACTGGAGGAAGAAACTCAAGACACCCCTAGGAGACAAGGCCTCCTGTCACAATTTGGGAGAAGCTCATTTCAATGTCTGTTGACAACTGTGGCCTAGAGACTGAATGGGATCTAGAGATCTAACATTCTACACTGAAAATAAAAAATACCCAAATTCATGTGGAAGGCTAGAAGTTTCCCCCAAAATAATCCAAAGCAACCCTGAGCAGAAGAATACTAAAGGCATTGATACCCAATTTCAGATTGTACTACAGAGCCATAGCAACAAGACAGTATGGTATTGGCACAGAACCAGTCATGTAGACAAGTGGAGTATGTAGAGCACCTTAATAAACCCACACTTCTGTAGCCATCAACCCTCCACAAAGGTACCAAGACACACGTCAGAATGGCCTCTTCTAGTGACCTTAAAGCCCAATACAAAGATTGATGCTAGACTCTTTCCCAAACTAAACTCAAGGTGGATCAGAGACCTTGATGCAAGACCTGAGACTTTAGAACTACAGGAACACACCAAGATAGGCACAGGCAGCAATTTCTCAAACAGGATGAAGAATCAAAGATGGATTGAGGAGCTTCTGCACAGCCAGAGAGCGAGGAGAACATGAAGGATAGAAAAGTCTTTGCTAGCTATTCACCCCACAGAGGGTTCACGTCTAGAATATGCAAACAAGCAGTCCAGTCAGTAAGTAGGAAAGTGATCTGAACAGACTTCAGAAGTAGTTCGAGTGTCTAATGTGGAAAAGAATGCTCAGGTTTGACGAGGGAAATGCAAGTCAAAGTTACATTGAGATTCCATCTTATCCCAGTCAGAATGGCTGTTGTCAAGAGAATGCTCGATGGGGAAGAGGGGACCTTATATGCCACTGATGGGAATGTTAGCTAGCACAGCCTCTGGAAGACAGCAAGTTCTTCAAGTCGAGAGAGGTTGTATCATGATCCAGCTATTCTGTATCTGGGTATGTACTTAAAGTAAAGAAAGTTAGCATACAAGAGAGAGAGCCGTCTACCCATGTTTACCACGTCACTATTCACAATAGCTACATTGTAGAAATGGCCTAGGTGCTCGTTGATGGATAAGAAAATGTATGTGTGCATACACAAAATGGGATAGCCATAAAAAGTTAAGTGTCATTTGCAAAAAAGTGACTAGAACTAGGTCATGATGCTGAGCAAGAGAGAGGAGAACACCTGATACTTGTCTTTGGCTTATGTGGAAGAAACTGACCCAGTGTAGGAGGGGGGGCTGATGGGGAAGGAGACCAGGAGGTAAGGAGAGGCAGGAGTAGGTGTGATTGGCGTATGATATGCACGTCTATGGGGATGTCAGTGGACAGATAGCCAGGGGCTGGACATAACTCGATGATGGCACACTTGCCCAACATGCATGCGGTCCTGGTTCCCATTCCCAGCACTGGGGGAAAAGGCTCAGTTTTAAGAGGGGATGAGCAAGACTTCAGTACCAGAGAAGGGCAGCTATGGCAGGGCTAGCCTGGGGAATGGGGTTGAAGGTGGCCACTGGGGAGGCCCAGCTCACAGTCTTCTCACCCTTGGGCCCAAGTGCCTACTTGGATTAGTACCCAGGAGACCTGGGGGGAGAAGTTACAAGCAAGTGTTCAGTTTCTCCTTCTGCAGCAGCTTGGGGCTGGGAAATTGCTTCTCCCCTGCTGCCTTTCTATACCCACAGCTGTGACTCTGCTGTCAGTGCCTCGTCAACAGGTTAGAAATGAGGGTGTTTCCTGCAGGTGGCTGTGGGAAGGTCGCAGGTGTGTGCTCACCCCCCTGCACCTAGGCACCCACTGACCAGGAGGTGGCAGCCTCTGGGCTGACACAAGAGGTGCCTGTGGCCATCTGGCCAGTTAGGGTGTCCGATACGAATACAGAGAGGGATGCAGAGCCCCCCATGTGCCATTTAGGCAGTGCCAGGGTCCTGCATATTGCGGAGGGAGAGGGGGTGGGACCATATGACTGTGGCTGTCCTTTTGTCCCAAGGTGAGCTGGGACAGTGGCTCACCCATGCTGTGGCTGCCTTCACCTATCCAGGATTAATGGTTTGCCTTGTTCTACTCCTGCATAGTCTCGCATGGCAGGCTAGGTGTGCAGGGGAAGGGTCAGTCTGTCCTGGCCTTCCAGTCTTTCCAGTAATACTGCCCAAGGCTTCAGCAGCAACAGAAGTCACTTGGATCAGTGAGCCAGCCCATTTCTTGTGTTCTCAGACAGCAGTTCTCTCCCTGCCAATAATTGTGTTGTAGCAATTTTAATCACCTCCTGGGTCTGCGGGAAGGGGTCCCAGCTATGAAGTCTATAGGCCACCCTGTGTTTGCATCATGGCCTAGTCTCTCCACTCAGCTCCCAACCAGCGATTCCACAGCAGAGCTTCAGCCTGCCCAGCAGTCTAGTGTACCTCCCACTCAGTTTCCTTCTCTTCAGGCCCACATCAAGCCTCGAGGCTCTCCCGGCCTCCTCCAGCATTTCCCCTGACATGTTAGTCTCTCAACAGGTCGAATTCTGTCCTAGGATCCAGATCAAGATGATCCTGGAGAACAAGACTCAGAGACCAGGCGTCTATAAAAGGCCACAGAGCAAGAGAATAGTTGAAGCCAGGTTTGGAATCTGGAGCCTGTGGTTCTCATTGCTGTAGTCAGAGTAGTTCTAACTTAACCTCAAGCCACAATATGATGTCCAGGCAAGAATTCAGTGCTATGCCCGACTAGACCTAGTCCTCTAGGTCCTGGGAAGCTTAAGTTCTAGAACCAGGAGATGTGGTCGTTCATGCAGAGTGGTAACTGGGGCTCTCATGTCAGCTTCTCCACTCCAGGTGCACAGGTGTGTCGAGACTTTTGTCTGTTGAGGCCTGTGCTGCTCAGGAGTCTGTCGAGTAGCCTTTGTCAGTGTGCTATCATCTCATGACCCACGAGTTCTGCAGAAGATGCCTGGCCCAGTCTTCACACTCTTCAGGGCCATAGAGGCAACCGAGTTTTAATCTGTTTGCAAGTCTGGAACTGGTATAGGCTTTTGGTGTTCTCATGTGGACTTTGTCATGAGTTTAATTTACTGACTTTTCTCCTGGTGTCCAGGACAGTTGGGCAGTTCAACCTTCAAGCATTTCCTGGCACATAATTGGGGAGCACCTAAAGTAACAGCGGTTCATGGGCAACTGTCTCTTGTTCTTTCCTAATCCTTTGTGAATGGGAAGCCTGCTTTAGGTTCTAGTTGACTCATTGCAGAAAGTGAAAGCCATCAAGATGTTTCCCAGAGAGGGTGCGCCTCTGAATGAGGACCCCACGGCGAGCATACATTCATGCCCAGTATCCAATCATCCCCCTTTAACTTCTCAAAGTTCTTTGTACTCCGAGACTCCAAGATTGGGGGAAAATTTACACCAACTTTGTCTTCAAAAGCCAGTTTTGAACAGAACTTTCTCCCTGATTCAACCCAGAATCAAGCAGCATAGACCCGTCACATTGGGAAGGGTCGGTAGAGCCAACCAGGAGCAGCAGTCAGCCCCGGGCAACTGGCATTCAGCTGGGAGAGGGAACTTGACTGCTTTGGGCTGTGCCTGTGGTCAGGACATCTAGGGACATTCCAGCAGCAGCTGAGATCCTTCATATTAGGTCTTTCTGGGTTGGAGGTGGAGTTGTCTGAGGAGCTCCCCTAGATACAGAAGGGCCTCACAGGGAGCAGCCCCTTGTGTCAGGAGGGACTTTGTTGGTTCATCTGGGTAGATGCCTGGAAAGGTGTTCACCCAGGACCTCAGACCCTCATGTTCCCTGAACATGCAGCACAGACTAGGGCACAAGTGGAGGTCAGCCTGGGCTAGAACTGGAAGCTGCCTCCATAAGCAACCCTAAGCTGATACAAAAGTGAATCCCACCAGCAAGCACAGAGGGTTAGCCTTTGCAAGAAAAGCTGGGGAGTTTTAACTAAGGATGACTTGCCTTTATGTTAAGCTTAGGAGAAATTGATATTCCCGAATTGGTGTCTAAACCTAGAGCCAACTCCAATAACCAAGGTCTAATGCTCCCTCGGGTCGAAAGAGCATGAAAATTTTTCTACTTCTTGAGGGACTACATCTGATCAGAGATCAGGTTAGAGGATCACACGTGGCCAACATTCCTCAGACTGTTCAGGATGAAGCGGTAGAAAGTTCCCTTAAAAATCAATATTCCCCCTGATTCTGCAATCTGTATTTGGGGTAAAAATTGGGAGTTCATAACCCACTTCAATCTAATGTATGAAATATGATATGTCAAGAGCTTTGTAATGTTGTGAACAACCAATAAAAAAAAATATGGTCTTGGTCAAGTCTTTACATAAGACTTGAAAACTAAGAACTTTAGTTGTAGGCAACTCCAAATTATTTGTCCAACAGAATTTGAATTTAGTCTGGTTTATAAACCTGGTAAGTTTGTGTTGCTCTTTCCTGTGATCAAAATGTTAACAGATGTTAGTAAGGCAAGACAGACTTCTTAAGTATTTAAGATGCAGGGCCCTTTGCTTTCTGGACCTTGAGTACGGCAATATTTAAGTCGTTTCTGTGCCAAAGTGAAAATCCTGGAGTATTGACTATGCGTTTGAATCATTTCCATTTCTGTGGGCGATTTGAAAACAATTCAGAAATAAGGCAAGTGTAGATTAGATGTTTATAATTATAGAAAACATCTGAATCTTCATAAGTAAATATTAATTGCCAAGTTCAAGTACTCTTGGGTTCAAATCTAAAAAGTTTGACTGTTCTGTAAGTTATGTAACACATACCACAAAGATGTGATGTTTGACCACTTCTAGGTATGTTCTCTAGAAGAGAACATGTAGAGTACATTATCTAACATAGGCCAATAGTTTGAAGGATGAGCTATGGAAGATAAAATAGGACCCCAAATCATGTTTAATACTCAGATACTCATACACAAGCTGTTGCACTATTTGAGTTGTAATGAGTGGTCACCATCTTAGATGGTAGTTTGGGGGAAGCCTTTGCTTTTCCATGAAGGTCCATTTGTAAGTTATTCCAGGTACAGTTGGTAGCCCATCAGTCTAGCCTGTCCACGTGTATCAGCACCAACAGCTCGAGAGATCTGGGGGCGGGTGGGGGGGTTGCTCACTTCTCTGCCTAAGTGGGCTGCCCTTTCCCATCTTGCTATGGCCTAGATCACATTCCAGAGTCATTAAAATCATTTCCTACAGGGAAACCTTGCTAAGATTCAGAAACAATTCTGGGCATTGTCACACTTCATCATATCCCCTTCAAGACTCTTGTGTTAAGCAATGCCACAATGTTCAGGTGAAGAGATTGGGTTATGAGCTCACTTCAGTGGATTCATCCATTTGAATGGACTAACTGAGATCTTTGAACAGGCCAGTTGTAGAGTTGACCTCCAAGTTGTTCTTGTCAAGTACTTTGATAAGACAGAAAGCTGGTTAACATTCCCACGAGGCAAACTGGAAGAGTTGTGTGTCAATCCTACCGAAAAGTGATCGACTCCGGAAAAGCGTCCCTGTGCATCATCACCCGATTCAGAGATCATGTCCTTCTAGGAGGCCCAAGCCTCTGTCTCCTTTGTAATCACACAACGGCTGATTCATGTGACATCTAACTTGGCCTTCTCATGAACTAGACTTTCTCCTACTGGGGAACCATCAAGCATTCCCAAATAAGAAAGTCAAGCCCCTTACCATCAAGGGAGTTACAAGGAGGAACAATAACAGGGTCATTCCACACTATCCTTTGTCCCCCTCTGTGCCATCCCGTTATCGGAGGCCTGTGTGCAAGGAACTCCATGGACCTCCTGGAGGAGGCTGCACCCCTTTCCCTAGGTGATGGGTTTTGCCCACCGGGGGGCTATGTGGGTCATTTCAGCTCCCAGGAGGACAGTTTTCCCTGGACACTCTTGCTCTTGGCTTGTGTGGGAGAAGGGGGCAGTGCCACCTAGGAATCAACACAGGCAGCATTGATGAAGACCCTGGACTCAGAACACTGCTGGCCTCGGATCGAGTGGCGATTCCGCCATCACAGGCTTCCAGGGGGGCGGAAGCTCAAGCTCATCTCCTCCACTATAAAATAGAGGTGCTGACACTGACCTAGGTCTCGGATTAGATGAGACCTGCTCCTAGGTACCCAACATGCAGTCGTGGTGGTCTTCACCACAGGGGTAGGCTGCATGGGTCTAGTGAGACCTGTCAGAATGGTCTTGAGCCCAAGCCATCTCAGGTTTACAAAAGCTCATTAGTCACTGTAGAGTATGCTCTTATTTCCTAATGAAGCTTAGAGTCAAGTTTTAACTCTTGAAGATCTGGGTTTATTGTGCGCTATACACCCTGTTGGCCCATCTTGCTTGGCTTATTTTTACCTTTACTCTAAATACCAGTTTGAATCCGAGGCCTGCAAGCACTTCTAATTCATCTCTGCAGAAGCGTCCTGAAGTACCCAAACATATTTCCAGTTTCTAGACTCAGGCAGGTGTGGCCGACAGCACCAGCCTGGTGAACATCCTCCCATGACCTTCTCCACTATTGCAAGGCAGAAGAAACACCCCTAGTTTGGCTTCATCAGGAAAAATTTAACGTTTGGAAACTCCAAGCTCAGCAGCGGTTTTCTAGGGACAGTTGGTCACTAGAACCCGTTTAGTATCTACCACAATTAAACCTCAGCCCGAGCACAAAGAAATGGTGTGAAGATAGAGAATCGAAAAAATAGCCTAGAGATCCAAGGCCAGTCTTGTTATATAGGATCTCGGGAGACTGACTGCCTTCAGAGCATGTGTCACCATCTATAAGGATGATCCTAGCCCAGGTCAGCCTCAGAAGGACTTCTCTGAGGAGCTAGAACAGTCTAGAGACCTGCAGGTAGGCCTCAGCAAGTCCCTCCCACAGGGCAAATGAAGAGGGTTGAGAAACCTCGATCTACCCAACTGGATAGAAGTTGTATCTTAAGATTTAAGATAGAGAACAGATGTGAGGCTGTAGAACCATCAAGAGAAAGCGATTATGGGGCTGGGGATGTGGCTCAAGCGGTAGCGCGCTCGCCTGGCATGCGTGCAGCCCGGGTTCGATCCTCACCACCACATACCAACAAAGATGTTGTGTCTGCCGAGAATTAAAAATAAATATTAAAAATTCTCTCTCTCTCTCTCTCTCTCTCTCTCTCTCTCTCCCTCCTCTATCACTCTCTCTTTAAAAAAAAAAAAAGAGAAAGTGATTATGACAATGTGGTTTCCGTTTTGATAAGACTAAGGAATGCTCGGGTTTTACAGGGGGCTCCCGGGGACTGGGCCCAAGGAACCCAGCCTCCCCTACCTCCACTGTTTCAGGAGAGGCTCAGCAGGACTCGGATTTGAGTCGGGCTGTTCTCAGACCGTCATCCTGGTGGGCTGAAAGTAAGGGTGTCCATTACTGGAGGCCTCCCTGGCCATCACTGGCACGCCTAGTCGCTGACCAGGGGAGCCCATGTTAGTAGAGCTGGTTCCGAGTGTAGGTCAAACCCTTGAAGTGGGCCAAGTTAGGGCTTGGGAGTGGGGGCCGACACCCCATCCCCAGATCCAGCATGGCTCCAGCAGCCCGTGGGCAACCCATTCCTGCGTGAGCCGCTGTTGGTTTCCAGCAACTTCATTGACCAACTCGGTGCTGGCAACTCCGAGATGTTCTGTCCACACCCCATTTCTCTGGGCTCACAGCCTTTCTGTCCAGTCTCTACTGTGGCCACAAGGGCCTGCTTCCAGTTGTCTTCTGGAATGCTCCCTTCTCCACGAGGAGACTCAACCCTGCCTGCTCATTCCCAGTTCAGTGTCCACCTGGGAGTTGTCTGGTGTCTCAGGCCAGAGCCCACGCACTCAGACCCCGAGTACACTCGTCTCTCAAGGGACTATCACCCATCAGGTAGGGCGGGCATAGCAATGCTACCACGACAAGTTGTATGACAGGAGCCAAGGTCCAGGTTCTAATCAGTTGTTACTCTTCCAATGTCCTAGGACGGTCACTGCAGAGCAATAGCTGAGGGTCTCTACACAGCTGTGTGGTTCTGGATAGGTGTGGGAAAGACGACCAAGGCTTCCTATACTGCCAGACTCCAAGTCTGGGACCAGTATGCAGTCCCATCAACTAGGGACTATGGATTGACATTCATTTTCTCTCAGGGCCCCAAGGAAGGTAGGTGACTGAGACAAGTGTCATAAGGCAAAGCAGCACATGATGGGTCAACTCAAGCCTTTGATATGCCATTCAGCCTTGGATGGCTTGTCCCTTAAGATCAGTGACTACTCAAGTTAGCTTATCAGAGCCAGGAATCTCATCCTCCCCAGAGACTCTGCTAGCACAGTGGGCCAGGAAGTAGAATATAGAGCAATAGTGTCGCGCCAGTCAGAGCTTGAGCTTGGCGTGGGTCAATACCTCAATCCCCAGCCTCCAATTCGTCATTCCAGCAGTTCCAATGCTAAGGCCCTCCTGTTTGAGCTGCTGTAGGATCTTGAGACCTTTCATTAAGCCACTCCCACTGGGAGCATTCGAGCCCATGACCTGCTCCCCAGAGCAGCTTTTTAACCACATTGTTCCATTCACCATGGGGGAGGCCCAAGACCCTGAAAGGGACATGCCTTCAGAGGTCTGAGAACTGACAAGCTCAAGTCTGACTCAAGAAGGTCGAGCTCTTGGCAGCGGAAGAAAGAGGTCTGAGGACTAGAGGGAGAAAGGGAGCCATGTCCTTGGAAGGATCTCAGGAGGGGTCCATCTGAGCCCTGGGGCTTAGTGTTCCCAGTTGAAGTCCACAAATTCCTCGCAACCACAGTGAGGACGTTCTGTATAAGAGAAGTCCCTTCAGTGTCCCAGCACAGGTCTGTCAACCCCATTCCCCTTCACAGCCATGACCCTGGTACCTCACACTGGGTGCCCACTCCAGCCTCACTTTGTAGGTTGCCTTAGTCAGCCTTTTCATCACCGTGACCAAAACCCAAGGCAAGAACTTAGGATTTAGGGTGACTAGTGGCTTCAAAGGCCTCAGGCAATGCTTAGACGAGTCCCTTGATTGGAGCCTCAGGTGAGGCAGAACATGGTGGCAGGTGTGGAGGAGGAGAGGCCCTCACTGCAGAAGCAGAGGCCAATCAGGAACAGTACAAAGGCACACCTTCAAAGGCCCATTTCCTCTAGCCACATGGCCTGCCTACAGTTACCACCCGGACAGTAATCCTCAAGTTATTCATTGGTTCAGTGGATTAGTCTACCGATTAGGTTACAGCTCTCATGGTCACTTGGCCTGTGAACATCAATTGCCCCCCATGAAGTTTTTTGGGGGGCAACACCTTACATCCAAAACCATAACAGGTCCTTATCAACTTCCTTTGTCTTTAGATATAGGAGACCAAGTCCTGATGTTCTCTTCTAGGTTCTTAGTGACACCTAAGAAATGCTATCAGATGCTGGCTCCTGAGTCTTGGAGTTACCCTTAGTTGTGTTTAGTAGCTAGTTAGCCAGTGACAACAGCCAGGCATCACACTGGTATGTGCCCCTAACTTGGCCCTCACTCAGCCCTGGCCTGGGAGACCCCCTCTGGCTCAAGGCATCCCGAGTCTCCTAATAAGCCGTTTGCCTTCATGGTCTCTGTTTCCTCTTTGAAGTTTAGCCTTCTCTGTCTTTCAAAAAACAGGAACCTGTCCTCTTGTCAGCATGACTTCCACTAATGCCAATGTTCTGCCTTTTTTTTTTTAACTCCCCTTTGACAGAGAGAATACAGTCAATTTATCTCAGAACACTAGTGTCCCCATAAAGATGGCATTGGAAGCTCAAGGGACCTCTGGTTCTTCCCAGAGGCTGAGGCTTTGTGCCATTGGTTGGACCCTGGGATTACCGAGAAACTCAGATGGTCATTCCCCTTACATTTCACGACAGGATCTCCCCGGTTCTGGGGCAAGCTCCGAGGTGGCCTTTCCCAAAGGCCCCATTGGGTCAAGCAGAGTAGGAGACTTGAATCGGCAATGGCGTTGGAGATGCGTCAACCATGACAAAAATCCAGAAACAGACCACAGCGTCCGTGGGTGCCCACAGCCACCACATGGTCAACACTGCCCTTGAAATCTTTCTCCAGAGGCCTCTGCATTCAAGGCTATGTTTGCAGGCCTCTGCCCACAGCTAGTGACCCTCTGGGGGCAGGGAGAGGTGACAGGAAGTGACGGTCAGTTGTATTCAACTGCGTACACCCCTTTTACTTTCTTAAGTCCAGGGAGACCCGCTCTGGCCAACATGGCCTCGCCACCAGGATACTTTTCCCTTGAGCCTTTGTTGGCTCTCCAGCAAGATGGACAGGTTGGCTCCACTGGCACTGCTCAGAATCCTGCTCTACCTGGACACAGAATTATGGGAAGGGCAGCCCGTGGACAGTTTCTTAGTCATTAGCACACTCCCCCTTTCAATAAGGGCTTGGGATAGTTAACACCAAGAGAAGGGTCAGAACAGTGGCAGAAGTTTTCAACTGTCACCAAGCCTGGCCCTCAGAAGGGCCAGGCAGCCACAAGAACTAGGAAGTTTGACCCAATACTACTAGAGCTCGACTTCCCTTTTCAGCGATGCCTTTTTTCCAGGTTCCAGATTCAGCTCTAGGACATCAGGCTTTGCCAGGTCCATTTTCTCATCTTTGATTGTTGACCCAGTTAAAGGGTTCTGCACATTTTCCAACATATTCCTCAACTTGAGCCTCAGGAGGGCCACGTGTTCCCATGGGCAGGGTTGTGCATCCTGGCCTGGTGGAGTTGGTGCACCAAGGTGACACCTCATGGCAAGTACTTGAGGGCACTAGGCATTGCTGGTGACCTGATCACAAGCACTTGAACCAAGTGGTATCAGACTGGATTCCCTTCTGCCTCTGGGCACCAAGTATTGAAGGGGGTGATGCCCAGACTCTGCAGCTATCTCGTTTCTGCTTTAGGTTCTGTTCACCCTTTGGATTTGGTTATTCAAGTGCCTGGTGAGCTACGAGGCCAACAGCACCAGTAAAGGTTCAGTCTATCAGTGGCTTAGGTCTGCAAGCATGAGCTCCCAGCCTAACCCTGCAGGCTCATCTTCAGACACCACTCCCCCAAGCTGCCTTTAAGCCTACAAACGGAAGAGGTTAGAAGGCAGAGGTCAGCGATAAGCTTTGTGTTGTCCTAGGAAGGTTCTAGAATGCCAGGGCAGCATTTTAGGAAACCATCTCAACTCCCAGAAACACCTGAGCCAAAGGAACATTTCTGCAAATGAAACCATTCAAGCATAGCTGGATGATGTGGGTGGCGGAGCATGAACTAATGGAGTCACGTCCCCAGGAATTATTTATTCAGGCACTCAAGAACCAACTCGTTCTGTTCAATATTTGGTCAGCGATTTGGATAGAGACACAGGTCTCATCAATAATGGTGCAGTTACTAAGAGACTTTGACAGTTGTTTCAGTCCAATCTGCTAATATTTGACTCCCCCCACAACCAAGATAAATTTAATGTTCGATCAAAATGCAAGTCTAAGAAGATCTTAGCAGAAGAGACTTAAAATTTCAAGTCGCAAAGGATACCATTTGGCCAGAAAGGCTGATGCAAACACTGACTGCCTAGACAAAGTCAGGGCCTCAAAACAATAAGCAAGAGGAAGAATAAGCATGCTAGGCCAGGGGACCCTTCATCTCCCCGCTACCAGAACCCCGCCACTGTTTGATCAGGACATTTCCTCAGTCTGTGCAGTCACCAGCTCTTCATCCAGACCGGCAGGCATTGAAAGCCGGATGTCCACAGGAGCAGCACAACATTGAAACCCAAGTTGGGGGTCCCCTTTTCCTTTTTTCCTCCCTAGGCAGCTTTGTGAACTTTGTAGAGCAGGCATTACTACCTTCTGCCTCCCGGTGTCAAGACAGAGCAGCCTGTTGTCCGTACTTGGTGCCAGGGGTGCATTGAGCCAGCACTTCAGACTACAATCGGGTGCCCAGCAGTGGAGGCCCCAGCTTGCAGCTCCCCAGAATGTCCTTTCCACCCTGTGTCCAGGCTGCAGTCAGTGGTCAGGCTTTAAGTCATGCATTTGTATTGACCGAGAACAGTTTCCAAGCAGCATGTGATCCTAGAATGGAAAAAAGCCATGTTTAGTTTAAGTACCATGGGCACTCTTGGTCACTGGGGTCACCACTCTCACATTGAGACTGTATACAAGGCCACCAAGTCTGCCCAAGACCAGAGATTGTGCCTTGTTAGTGGTTAGGTGATCACATATTGCCAAGATTGAGTAATTGTCTAGTGTCATAAGACTCAGGTGGCATGGTGAAATGGCTTTTCATGTCATCGTAGCCTTGAAGGCAGGAAACACGAAGGTAGAGACACTTTGATTTCTTACCAAAAGGGGCAGTAGGCCTCTGGTGTCAGGTCAACAGTCATGATTTATGACTACAGGGTCAGAGTTCTGATGAGTTATGAGACTGGAGGTCGTCTATGCCCTTAACTGATTCAAAAAATGCCCCCATTTGACAGAGTCAAGAATGGCCAGGAAAGTGGTTCAAGATCATGTAGAGGCAAGACGAATACCCAGGCTCAGTTCCTAGCAGGCATTAAGAACAGCATCTCATTGCTATGGAGACGAGCATGTGGTACCTGGACCAGTGCTCCAGGGCTAGAGAGACCAGCACTACCAAGTGCTGAGCCTCTGTCTGGTGCCATTGATGTGTCATCCCCAGGAAGCTGTTTTCAGCCAAGCAGTGGCCCTAGGTGAAGTCTGATTAGACTGACATCTTGTTTTCTGGTCTTCACCAGCTCTCTGGAGGCTTCCCATCCCCAGCCCCTGTTGCATTATCAGCTTTGGATGGTTGGGTTGATATTAAGGGCTCTAATAAGGCTCCCTAAGTGGCAGCAAGCTGTAAACATTCCCACTTTTGCCATTTGATTAGCCAGTTGGGAAAATGCCTGAAGGTGGTCCTCGGTAAGGGGCAAAGCCATGACTTAAGCCCTGACTACTGACTGCAGCCTGGACACAGGGTGGAAAAGACATTCCGGGGAGCTGTAAGCTCAGTGATCTCATCACAGAGTTGCAGGCAAGGGTGCTACAGAGAGCTGTTGAAAAGCGGGCAGAGACCCTCCCCCACAGTCCCCAAGTAGAGTTATATAAACACCTGGCAACAGGTCTCTGCAGCATCTCATGTGCCATCTGCCTGGGTGGCTGTGTGCATGGGGTCTGATAGACACATACAGCAGGGATGCACTAATAATGCAGATAATTTAATCGCCTCTGAGTGCGAGCAGATATAAAGCCCTTGTGCAAATCCTGCCCCACATTCCAGAGCCACAGTTTTAATACTCTGGCTATAAACCATCCGAGTATCTTCCCTTTTAGTAGGTTGCTGTTTCTGAGTGCACATCTGTTAAGGGCTAGGGTGCAGCAAAGATGCCCAGGAAGAACGAGGATTAGCTGCCCGTTGGACATGAGCCCAGGACACTAAGACCTGGGCCTTAAAGGCTCAAAGGAGGATTCGGTAAGGCCAGCCACTGAAGTTCAAGTTCAGGCAATCACCACAAGTTCAAGCATTTTCAAAGTAAAATTACATCAATACCAAGATTCTGGTTCCTTTGCCTCCTTGGCAAGCCCAACTTATACAGACATCTTGCAATTAACCCAACTTATGCAGATATCTTGCAAGGAACGCTGCTTAGAGACATTTGTGCCTGATTTAGAACTAAATTTGAGGACATTGACAGGACAAAGACTGTATTACGACAATTAACACTTGCCCATAGGGTATGATTGGGTTCAAGGGCTCCTGGTGCCTTGGTTTCAAATCCCCTGGACAATTTCCTGGTTATGTTCTGTCTTTGGCTGCAATGACTATGGTGCTACTTAGTAGAGAATGTGTGTCCTTTTCAGAAGACTCTTTGGCAACACCAATATGGAACCTTCTTGAAGCCAGCACAAGTCCCTTCTGGAGATCTATACCATAGAGGCGCCAGTTCCTTAGAATATGTGTACAACAAGGTTTAGGGGCCAAAAGTCCAAGCAAAAGCAGACTGACCTTGGTTTTCTAGTAGGCGAGTTAAAGGCCATTGCATCCTAGTCAGCCGAGCTATCACAGGTCAGCTTAGTTTCCGTTATTAGGAAAGCCACCCAAGTATGTTGTCTACAAAATGACAAGTCACAGGTGTGACATAACATTCTGACAGTGATCCAGAAAAAGCAGGGATAGCTAGTTTACGTCAGACAAGTCCAATTGCAAAGGAAAGCTTGACTTTAGTGAATAATGGAACAATGGGGACAGTCCTCCATGAGAATTAACCCTTCACCTCTATGTGTCCTCTAGTCAAAGCATCGAGGGACCAGGCAGAAGCTGATGGAAGAGATACATGGTTTGATACATGGACAGCCTTCTATTTGCTGTTGGCAGACTCACAAGTGAGCCCACAAGGACAGTCGAGTGGAGCAGTCAACTTCATCTGGAGAAGACTCGCAGTTCGTTCTGCATAGTGCACATTCAAGTTCACCTGGGATAATTGCCAAGGTAGACCATATATTGCTCCATAGGATGGCCAGGCCCACAGAAAGCAGCAGATGCCTTCTTGATGGCATTCATATGGGACACGAAACGTTGCTGCCCCCCACCCTGAGCATATGCCCAGGGTTTGTGTCTTCACAAAGCATCTGTTAGGACTTTAGGTATGATGCTCCCCAAACTGGGGCACAAGTTAGGGTTCTCAAGATGAATGTCCACATCTAGTCATTCCCCTTGAGGAACATGGCCAGCTACATTGCCTGTTACATGGAAGGACCCCTGCTCCTGAGCTTGCACTGTATAGACACTTACAGGGATGACAGTGTTAAGTATCTTCCCGACCACTCCTCAGGAGATGCTAGGTACAAGCCACCCACATACTTAGGACTCCTGGAGCTGAAACTGCCTGGATCCCACAGGCTAACCAAGCCATGTCCTGTACCACATGACCTCACCCTCCAGACTCAGACAGCCATGGCCCAATCCAGAGGAATAACCCTGGCACAGAGGAAGGTGCTGGACCAAGTTCAACGTGTGTGAATAAAACACAAGGCATCTCAAGGATAGAGGTTGAAAGCTTTTTTTCACTTAGAACAAGCTCAAGGGATTCAAGCCCTGGGGATTCCAGGAAGCCAGGCCTGTGTCAAGCTGCTTGACTGGGGTCCAGTTCTTCCAGGACCCTCGACACAATCCCTTCTACTTGCAATTTTGTGCTTAGGTCCGTCCATAAAGGAGCCCATTAGCACACTTCTGTCATGTTCCACTCCCCTTAACTACAAGGTTCTGCCATGTTAGGAACATGGAGGACACAGCCACCTTCCACCCTGTCAACCAGAGTCAAGCAGGATGCAGGTGGAGGTTAAAAATACATGAAGAGACTATTCACATTATTGGTTGCAAATTGCATTTTTGCAGCAATTTGGAATCTCAATGGGGAGAGTCAAGCACCTTGACAGATTGAGATTCGTCAACCTGGCATGACTAGGAGATGTGAGCGGCACTTCATTCTGGTTCTGCCACTTCACCTGGGTTTCCCACCTCTGCAATATGCATGCAGTGTGGACCCTATGGTTCACTGGGAGATTCAGATATCATTTACATGATATCATGCTAAAGTCACTCAAGACCTTCCCAGGTGCCACTTCGGAGTGCCACCATTTCACGTTCAGTTCCTTTAGAGGGTGCGCCTCACCTAGGATGCAGCCTGTGTTTCGATATATTCTGCAACTACATTGGTTTGACTGTGTGGAAGAGTGAACATGCCCTCATGCACCCACCCCCTAGAATGTGAAGGTCTTCAGTCCACTTCAATCTAAAGCAGATCTGTTTTATGTCAGCAGAGGATAGTCACGGGACCTGGGCCAAGTTGGCAGATGGGGAAGTACAAAGCAATTTCAGGCCAACTCTGACAATTGAGATCATCTCAGTCTAGACCCCAAGAAAATACAATGGATTAGCATTAGCCCTCCCACGAGTCTATCCTAGGGTCAGGCACATTCATATAATCGCCTTCCTACCAGCTTGCCATTGCACAGGTGAGGCTAGGTCTAGGGTCATGGAGTTACAGTGAAGACCAGTCTGACCCAGAATGGTGACCACAGTGGGCTACTTTGGGAGTCCTCCAAACAGAGGACTTTGTGCCTTTGCCTTTCTGTAGCACGATTCCAGAGTTCCCTCCTGAGGGAAGCCAGAGGCACCGACAGTGTTCTCACGTCCAAGTTCAAAGCCCGGACACTCAGAACCTGTGTCTTGGGAAACCACGTCTACAACAGAACTCATGGTGGAAAGAGGCTTTAAGACCACAGTCAATGTGAAATTGTGGCAGCAGGAAGTCCCTTTTGAGGGCACATTAGGTAGCCAAGAAGCCGTGAAGAACTTTCGTAGCTCAGCATCTCACGGAGTGAAACAAAGCCTGGTGTCCGACTCCAGGTCAATCTCAGCTCCGCCCACAAGACTGGCTTTGCTGTGAGGTGCTTTGAATACTGGTCGTTTCAACAAGAAGTAGGGGCACAAGTCAAGATCCTTATTCATCTTTTGAGCAAAAAGGAATTGATCCCCAGTCTCCCTACAAGGGCCATTTCTTGCAGTTTCTCGGAAAGAATGCAATTGGTTTAGCATTCAGAATGTAGACTTCGAGGTCAGGGGTGGTAAGCCAAACTATGTGTTCAGAAACTTCAAATGGTTTACCATTACATCATGGGGTCTTATGGCTTAGCATGGATATAGACACATACTGGTGTGTTTAGTCATGCTGAGACCAAGAATGTAACTTAAGGTATAGTGGTGTTCCCAGTGAATTCAAGTGTTTAGCCAAGCTCTACCCAAGAGATTGGGTAAGCTTTGAGACTTGTCACTGACATGTTGCGAGTTATATTCAGTGAATAGGTGTATCTCGTCTTCCCTTCTATGTTGGGTCTCCAAAGCTAATGGGGACCTTGCGGTGGACTGTGTATAACACAAGGACTTGTAGGTCACAGAGCACATCTGACTAGATGGATTGTCCTGTTGTCCATAAAAAGCGAAATTCTAAGCAGCCATAGTGGGTGGCCTCTGATGGTCCTCAGCTTCTAGAGGAGCTGTCGAGATCGAGTCCCAGAGTCATGCTGGGATAATTCTCACTTGCATAAGTGAGTCCTACTTGGGCAGTGCTAGTGGCTGCAGGCTCACCCATAAGGGAAGTTGAGGATGGGGTCTAGGGAGCACATTCAAGCCAACATTGGGTTCAGAGCTTTTTGATTTTGATGTTCTCTATGTTGGAAGAGCTGACCATTGGGTATATGGACAGGTCCACAGGTACAGGACTCTGCCTACATGGCCAGCGCTAGAAGCCAAGGAGTGTCCGCAGGCTTCTGCCTGTATTCACATTTGGCCTGGAGCAGCAGTCTGGGCCCTTCACGTGCGGTTTATGGAAACTCGAGTTTCCTAGTACCTGTTGGACAGTCCTGGCAGCACAGTTGGCCCTCCCACTGTCTCAGGTATTTGAGCCATGCTTCAAGTAGTTGTGTGTCTACTATCCAGCCCCCTCCTGGTCTGCTCTCATCCCTTACCTGCCTGAGTTTAAGGTCCCAGCAACAGAGCTTGGTGTCAGATGCAACTTAGTGCTGCCCTCCCTCCCCTAGATTTGTCCGATCACCTGGAGGACAGAAGGACAAGCTGGGAGTAGGACAGCAGTCATTCCAGATTTGACGTTTCAAGGACAAGCAGGTTACTGGACATTTTTGCTCCAGGTTGAAGACTTGGGGCATGTAGAAGTGCTTCGCCTGCCATCATGGTAGGCTATGAAGTCTCTATGTTTAGAGGTCTCCCTTCAGAGCCTCATTCAACTTTTTTAAGCCCTCAGTGAGTGGCTCCCCTTACAAGGGCACCACCTATTTCCCAGTGAACATCTTTATTTCCCTTTAGGTAGCTTTTTATTGGGTACAAAGCTATAGTGAGAAGTTATAGCCCAATTCACAAGTGCTCTTTGAGAACGACCTTCAGCACTTGCAAATGGAGTCCAGACCCCAGGAAGCGTTGGGGGTGTCAGTTTGCTTCCTTTACAAGCACAAACTGATGGTATTTGAAAGCCTGAGGATCCTTCCATGAAAGTAAAATCTCAGGCCAACTTAAGACTCAGTCATGGGAATCGATTTTCAAGTCTTCAAATCTAGCTAGCACCTACTCAGTAGGTGTCAATGGCCCATGCAGGATTGGGTGGATTGAGTGGTTCATGGCCCTAGTCCCTGCAGAACCCCGTCTAATTACAGGCAGCCACATGTACAAGAGATTAGGCGACAGAATAACCTGAATCTCCAAGATAGACGGTCAGCCCAGAGTCACCTGGTTAAGAGCCTCAAATTCTCACTTGCATCTACCCAGTGTCCCCCCTCTCCACGGTCCTTTGCTTCAACAAGCCTTAGAGTGTGAGCAGCACTTGCATTAGTACCTTTGACTATTGGAAGGTGGGGCTACAGGAGAGGTTTGTGGTAACCTGAGATGGACCCAATGCCCTCTACCACAAGTTATCACTCGGGTGCCAATGGTGACGTTTAAGCAGTGTTGAGGCACGATTGTCCAACCCTTTAAGTTTATACCACTAACCTAGAAGTCAACCTCTTGCTAGTGTAATTCCCCCCTCCCCACAAGGCTAACAGCCCGGTGGACAGTGCCACCCACTCCAGCCCAGACATCCCTAGATTCCAACCTCTAAGGAAAGTGGAGGCTCAGCAACATTTGCAGATGCCCATTTGCTGGCCTGTATCCCAGATGGGGAGGTTGAGAAATGCCTCTACAGCAGAGACTGTCATACACAGTATACCATAGCGAGGTGGAGAACTTGGGTGTGCCAGGTGCTCGAGGGAAGCCCATGTTGGGGCTCATGTGCTCATTTCCCCTTCTTTCCTCAAAGGAAGCAACTGTCAACAATTGGTGTCAGGGCATCCAGACTCTCTAGTCCCTGGGGGAAGGGTAGCCAAAGACAGTCACATGTACACAATTGTTAGACTTGTAACTGACACTAGCCTAGCCGTTCAGTTGAGGGGAGAGTAAAGTTCCCCCTAAACAGAAATTCCAAGCCCATGTCACCCAGTATTCACTTGAGTGGACCATGTCCACCTCCATTCTTTAGGATGGTGGAGGGTCAACCCAAGACACATAAGGCCTACAAGGTGTGTTTTTAGGAGCCACCATGTGGGTCCACTAAGCAGGGCCTTTGTGTTTTATGAGCAAAAATAAAATGGCAAAATCCTTATGATTTGCCAAGTTCCTTAGTTCAATTGCTCCAGAGCTATCTCCTCCTCCCTCCTGGGGCTGGGATGAAGGCGAGCTTTTTGGTTAGGAAACTGTTCCATTTCCTCTGTAGCTGATTTTAAGAGAAGAGACTCCAACTAACCCAGAGTCCAAGATGGGTTGGCGGGTCAGGGAAGGCCCCCATTTGTTGGCCCATCTGTTGTGCAGGCCATCTGTCCCCATTAACTTGCGGGGATTTATGGTTTTTAATCTCTTCCACATACGTGGTATATTCCACTCCACGGTTTTTGTAGCCCACGTATTTTCATGTTCTGTTTGCCTGAGTTATGACCCAGCACACGTACATACTGCAGTACTCCCTCTTGCTCCCCCTAACAAGCAAACAAGCTTTTCCCTCTAAACACCAAGTGGTGCCAGGATCCAAATCCGGCATCAACCCAATGAAGGTTGCTGGAGCCAAGTGAAATCTGACCTGAGGTCTGCACACCTACCCCTAGAAGGGACCTCAGGGAAAATAAGGTCCACCACGCACATTTCAGAAGGAAGCCAGCAGGATGGCTCTTCAACCCCAAAGCTATCTAATCTGAAGTACCAACTGGGAGCCTTTTTTGGGTCTGATTGGCAGTTCTTGGGAAGATGCTACAGCCAGACCCATCTTCCCCAGACCTCTATTTCACTACCTTGAGTTTCTAGCTAGTGTTTTTAAGACTCGACTTTAAGAATCAAGGTTTACTCCTTTACGAGCATCTAGTGAACTTCTGAGGGGAAGCACATGTTAAGGTTTGACAGCGGGATGTCTTGCAGATCAAGGGCTTCCGTGTCTAGCCAAGACTGCAGGTCAGAACCTGAGCCCATGACTCCCAAGTTCTGCCTGCTCCATACGCCGGCTTCAGTTTCCTTCATAGGTCATGCCACCACCCAATGTTTCAGTTGGGTCTTGAAAACTTTCTGCAAGCAAGGGCATTCTCTGCCACATCTTCAGCACCTAGAAATCTGGTGCACAGGCATTTGCTGTTGAATGGTTTACTCAGGTGTTTCCAGGCATCAAGAAGTTTGAGATGCATTTGTGAAAGTCTTGAAGCTCTGGAAAACACATCTCGAAGTCTTAGGAAGTTGGGGGGAGGTGGTTAGATGCCAGCCCTGTTGACCATTTTCCACCCCAGGCTTTGTAGTCCCAGATTGAGATGCATCCAGGACCCAAGCACATCTGAAACATTATTATTGATGTAGGTGCCCGAGCAGCAGTAACAAAAGGACCAGTCACTACCCCTGGCAGCACCTTCCAGGCCAATGCCCTTTGAGTGGATGTAGACATTCCGAGACATCGAAGTCACTACCCATTGTGATATGGCAGCCAGAGAACAGTACCCCCCAAGGGCTGCATGACCTAAGTAAGCTGAATGACCTAAGAGAAGGTTGAGGGCAAGGAGGAAGACTCCACAGAACTAAAGCCATTCACCCTCAAGGTTAAGAGGTTGACCCAGCTCAGATGCTCACCTGGTAGCTGACCACTGACAGAGGAAAGAGGCTCTATCGTCATCCTCTGTCACTTAACACCATGGAACCTCATAAGAGCCATTGGACCAAGGCCCAGACCTGAGCATGAATCCAACATTCAGACCAGGTCTTAGGAGAACCTAGTTGCAAATAAGGACCCAGGAAGATACTGACCTCAGATCAACTGGTACCGCTTATAATCTCCCAAAATATTAATGTGAAAGCCTAGGGCAACTTCACCGTCCTCCAACTTTCCCCTCTAACCTCTTATCCACCCTGAACCTCAGGGCATGAACTTCAGGTGAGACCCTTTTTACCCCCAGCACTGTGTGCAGTTCTCAGGGAGGGAGTTTGGACTTAAGTTTGCCAAGCAGAGCTATTGTTCTAGCAAGTGCCACATGGGTAATTGAGGACTGAATCTTAGTACAAACCATCCTCAGAGGACCCGAAGTTGCTACTATGTCAGACTGTGTTGAAACATCCCCATGGATTCAGGACTGCCCCCAGTCCCTCCACTGTGAAAGTCAGAGAGTGGGCGTGACCCAAGCATCAGACTGATGCACCTGGGAGCTTCCCAGGAAGGGACACAAAGTCCTTGGCTGATGAGTTACCATGGCATGCTTTATGGTACAAAGTGTCATTTTTCCATCCATCATGGAATCATTAGGCTAAAAATGTTTCTTCAGTCAACTTTCATCTTGGTGCTTGGCCTCACTGGAGGGAGGGAGGGAGAGGAAACAGTTTAGATCAAGTCACCCATCTGACCCACAGGGGGCAGCACCCACCTGACATAGGGCTTTCCCTACAAAAAACTGAAGGGAATCCTCACTCAAACTCCATTGAGTTACTCCCAGAGCCATATCAACAAGGGGACAAGCTCTGAGCGAGGAATCCTCTGGTGCCTGCAGCGGGAGCTGCAGGTAGCAGCAATAGAGCCAGAAGCAGGGCTTCTGTGCCTGCACCTGACATCGCCCAGACCTGCAGTGAAGGCAGTCAGTCCCCTCAGCAGTCAGAACACATGCCCCTCCCATGGCATATTGAAGCCCCCCCGCAGGCTGCAGCAATCAAGAAGCAGGATTCATCCTTTCCCGATTAGTCCAAAGGGTCAAGATTCAAGTCCCCAGAGCTCCACCTTCTCCCATGCACCCGGTGTTACAGGACCATGGGTACAGTTGGAGAGAAGACCCATCCTCAGGCAGGGGATCCCAGCTGCCTCTGTGGTAGGCAGGACGAGGCTCCCCGCTGTGTGCTCATACCCCACATAGCATGGGACAGCACCTGCACCTGGGATCAATACACGATTGAGGCAAAGACTGCCCAGGGTTGGCCTGACCTCATCACAAGATTTCCCTCCATCTACATGTTATAGGAAGGCAGATCCAAGGCCCAAGGAGGCCTAATTATGCCATTGGTGGCTTGAAGGTTGTGGCAAGGCCAGGCATAAGGTTCTCAGGCCTTTAGGGGCTGATGAGTCCCAAACGACAGCCAGGGTTGTATTCCAGTCATTCATTGCAAGGACCTGATTGCTTAGGAGTAGCATCACCCCTAGATCTTTGAGGCAGCCACTAACACCTCGATTTTATCTTTGGGAGACCAAGTCTCACCCGGTCAGCACCTAGGTTGGTGGCTCACAGAGTGGAACTCGGTCTTCAGTTGCTAGTGTGTGGTGCAGCAAGAGGAGACCAGGGCCATGGATCATGTATGCTGCCTCTTTCTCCCCAGCACTTGACACAAGTGACCCCAAGCTTGGCTGTGGCGATTTGAATCCCTTTGTAGTAATACCTTAGGGATAATGCAGATCACGAAAGCTGGGCTTCCATTCTGCTGGAACAGGAACAGAGGCTTAAAGCACAGCCAGGCTTTTAGCTCAGGGATGAGTCGAGTCCATTCATCCAGGACCCTGGGGAAAGGGATTAGGTACTCGATACCTCAGTCGACCAATATGCGACCACAAGTCCATCTTCATTCACCCAGGTCTGGGCGACTTGGACTGCACAAACCTTCTTGGTAGCAATGTTTAGGGCTGGCATCTCTTCAGTTTGAGAGAAGCTCACCCTCTCATCAGTTCCTGCTGTTCAGTGGCTGAACGGACTTGAACTTGTCCCCTTAGAAGGACCTGTCCAGTAGGTGGAAACCCAGTGTGAAGGTCCACATTTGTGTGCCCATGGAGCCAGAAGTTGTGAGATAGTTCAAAGGGCATCCCGATATGGAAGACTCAGAGGGAGGGAGGGAGGGTTCCATAGGGTATGGACCACACTGGAAACCACCTGGCATCTCTTCCATGGGGCAAGAGCTGCCTGGAGACCTAGCTAAGGCCTCTAGGTGTCTGGTTCTCCAGAATGCTAGGGTTCTCTTGCGGTCTGCATGCCAACTCTAGCTGATCCCCAGGACTGCAAGTGGGCGAGTGTAAGATTTTAACTCAAAAACTAACACAGCAGAGGCACTTGCAGCTGTGGTCTATCCCAAGAGACTCCTTCCATTCTGTAGCGTAGTAGCTGAGGCTTCTTGCCTCTCTTTGAGGCTAGGCACCTCGAGCTTCTCCCTTCTACTCTAGGGGAAACAAGGATCTCTGGCTTGATCACTTTGCTGACATCACTGTTCCTGCCGAGCTTAGTGCTGAGAAAGCCCAGCCAGCCCACCTGTGTTCATTCACCTGGAGACAAGTCAACACGTGATCTTAAAGCCCATTGCGATCCAGGAAATGCAGTTGTCCCATTCCACGGAGGTGCTGAACACCCCTGCAGGACCAGGGCATCTGCCCCCTTCCCTGCTCCAGGCTTTGCTCCATCTGTCCCCAGGCCCTCTATCTAGAGAGCATTCAGGTCTGTCACTTCTTGGGATTTAGTTCAGCAAGTCTTTGGCTAAGAGGGAGGAGGTCGTTGAAACCTTCCTAGGTCTCCTATGGGTTCCCAAGTCCTGGTAGACAATGAACCACGTATCCTCAGGCTAGACGTTGGTCAAAGGGAGGTCTGGCTACTGAGGCTGGGATTTCTCAGCAACTAATGCATGGTAAATGCCGAGTTCTAGAAGACATGAGCAGGGGCTACACTTTGTGAGAGCCTGTAGCAATGCTAAAAAACAAGGCTGGCATAGAGGGCCGAGTCTAAGGCTGGATCGGAGGCCCGGGTGCCTGTGCCTTCATGTACTTAAGCCAGTGCCTTCTAAGTTGGCCAGACAGCTGTTCATCCTCCCTCCCTTCCTCCCCAATCAATGCTCCTCAGAATGAGGAGAGTGCATTATTTATTGCTAATGGAATTAGAGTTACTCAAGGCACAGATCAATCAACTCAGATGCTTCCTCAGCCAAGAAGAGGAGAGGGAGGAGCTATACATTCAAGGCAAACACCGATGAACCAGGATCTGGGCAGCAGTCCCAGCCCAGACACCAAGAGGCTGCCTTCCCAGGTGGGCCTCCGTTTCCCCTCTTCATACAAAAAAGGATCAGGCCAGGTGGCTCAAGGACTTTCAGATCTGAGAGACTGGTAGGGAGTTTCCAGGAACTGTTCCCAAAACATCTAGGAGTTGCTAGGACAGTTGAAACTAGTTAGTTTAACTAGCTCAGGCGCCCCCAGAAGTCGTTTGGGAAAAGCTGTTGCTTTCATATGAATGACTCACTCACCCAGAGGGGACTAAATCTGCTCGCTATGATCAGCACAGCTTTAGACTTTTCTGCCCTGGGTCAGGACTGATCTACTTCAGTAGAAGCAATTCATGCTCATTAAAAAAATGTGTGCGGAGGACAAGACGGCAGCTCCCCACCTTCTCTACTGAGGACTTTGATTATAAATCTCAGGTATTCCGGTCTGGGACCCTGCCTAGGAAGGACTATGTGGTTCAACCACACAGAAGGCAGGGTTATGAGACAGCAGAGTATGGCAACCGTTTCCATGACAGGGACAGAACTCAGGAGAGTTGAGGGGGCAGGAGATGTGGCCCACCGAGACCCCTGCTGGCTGATGTCCTGATACAGGCCTAGTCCAGGGACAGTGCCAGGCTGCTAGTGGCCCCCTGGTGTGCCAGGGCTGGGCCTTGCTGGAGTCATGTCTGGGAATGCAGCCCATAGTGTCGGGTAAACTCCAAGAGAAGCAGAGACGTGACCTTGAGCATGAAGCCACAAGTTACAGCAGGACATGGAGAAGGGTCCCTCACTCTGGTTGGGGGGGGGGCATTCTACAGTTGGAGAGCCAGTGGAAGGGACTGGAAACTCGGGTTAGGATCAGTCCCTGCCACTTCTCACCATGAGGCTTCCATCCTTTGCTACTGGCCCATCCTAGAGAGATGGGAATGCGCCTTCACCTCCTTGTTGGTCCATCTCCAAGAAACCTCTTTTATAAAAACTGGTGCTATCACATGGACTTCTGCGTCGTTTGGGTTTGGGTATTGCACCAGAGTCGGTAGAGCTCTTCAGTGGCTAGGGGTGAAGTTTCGGTGATGGGGAACTCCCTCAGCTCTTACCCCTCTATGGGCTGTGCTCATCCCGGGGGACCCCTGTGCCAGCTACGGCAGCCTGCATGCTCACTTCCTCTGGCCTTCCAGACCCTCATCCCCACCTTTGCCTCAGGAATGGCTGTGTAGTTAGTGTGCAGCCTGGGTGAGCCGTCATCCGGTCTCACTATTGCTTCTGGGAGGGCACTCTTGGTGCCTTTGGGCTGAGCAGACGGTGGCAGCGCTGAGTCGGGAGCTATAGTCTTGATTCCCCACCTGTCACTCATGCTTCCTGTGCCTCAGCTGGGTCCCTGGACTGTTCCTACAGCTTCCATACCTTGGCATCTCTGCATTGGCCGTCAGAACTTTGCTTTTCCAACACCTTTGCCTAGAATCCGGGTTCAGCCAAATGTTCAGGCGTCACTGTTCAGGTCTCCTCGGGTCAAATTTAAGGCTTCTGAGGAGGCCAAAGCTGCATGGGTGGTGGGGGGCTGCCCCATGTCTGTCCAGACAGTCACATAGGTCTCAGGATTCTTGGAAGTTCTGAAAAAATTCCATCTAGGTGACTTGAGTCTCCAGGTCACCTTCTGAAAATGCTAAGGGGGCTGTTAGTTGAGGGATGACTCGAGTCAGCTGTTATGAACGAGGCCGATTCCAGAAGTCATCAAAACACAAGTGGCAAGGACCACTAGATCTCAGAGCCCCAGTCCAGACTTAGATGATTCAGACTATTGCTTGATGGTTCTCCCATCTCTCTAGGATGGGCCAGTAGCAAAGGATGGAAGCCTCATGGTGAGAAGTGGCAGGGACTGATCCTAACCCGAGAAATTTGGTAGGCCAGAGGAAGTGAGCATGCAGGCTGCCGTAGCTGGCACAGGGGTCCCCCGGGATGAGCACAGCCCATAGAGGGGTAAGAGCTGGGAGAACCATGCAGCTGGTGCTTGGGGTTCGACTTCCTGCCCTCACTTTGTCTCTGGAGCGATTTGCTTTTATTTGAGACCCAGGTTGAAGACGATCCAAGTCAGGTCAAGAGACTTGATAGAGGTCAGCCCTGGGAGAGACCAGGCTCCTCCAAGTCCAGCAATGGCCCTCGTAGGGTTAAGAGCAGCCTGATTCCTGAGTTACTTTCAGTAACTTCCCAGAAGTCCCCTCATCCAGGGATCCAAGTCCCCAGTTGTCACATCTGGTAGCTGAAAGCTTTCAAGGCTGTGGCAGCACCAGAGTTTGTAGCCTGACCCACCTACTCAGGGCAGAGTTCCCCAATCAGAGAACCCAACCACCTGAAGTTGCACCCAACACCTTGCACCTGGTAATAAGTCACGGGCCCGGGAGTCAGGTCAGCCCTGGTTAGACTAAGGTCAGATTAGCTAGGGAAGAAGAGGGGGTTAAGTGCCGTCGGCAGGATGAAAGGTAACCAGCAGGTGACACCACCAGGCCAGGTCCCCATGTCAGGAGCCCCAAGGCCTTGAACATGCCAGGAGAACCCGTTGTTCAGATGTTTAAGGGCAGGACAGAGATCAAGCTGCGATTCTGCCTGGAGATTGACAGGCACAGAACTTGAAGGCTAGTGAGGCCATTGAGGTCCATGTGTTCAGTCGGTCCACGCCTTGCCCATTGCTGACGCAGGACCCAAGGCAGACGGTGCCATCCCCAAGTGCCTCAGCAGGACGATGCACCTGGTTGATACAGTTATCCTAGGATGTACCCAGGGCAAGTCCAGCGACCGATTAGCATGGTGTCAAGGGTGACACCCGTGATGCCAGTCCTACTTATATCATTTTGTGTGGCTCAGGACATAAGTGATCCAAAATGGAGGACTAAACTTCATGTTAGATTGATGTCCATTATGAGCCCCTTAGCTTAGTTTGCCTTCTAGGTCTACTTGGATACCTTTACTTTAAAAAGTAAAGAAATTTGGTAGGGTACTGGGGGTTGAACCCAGGGGCACTCAGCCACTAAGCCACATCCCCAGCCCCATTCTGTATTTTAGAGGGTCTCGCCAAGTTGCTTAGTGCCTTGCTTTTGTGGAGGCCAGCTTTGAACTGGTGATCCTCCTGCCTCAGCCTACCGAGCCTCTGGGAGGACAGGCACGGTGGCACTTGCCTGGCCAGGCAGGATTTTGGGTTCAGACTTGAGTGTTCAAGAGCTGATACAGTACTCAGGGCCACACTTTTGGTGCCATCTGGCTCCTGATGCATGTTTCAGGGAGGTTGGTCTCTGCCCCTGCAGCCCATCCACCCACCCGGGTTAAAAATCTAGGTCATCTTCCCAGTCTGCCAGACTCCACCTCTCAGAGTGGTTCCAAGTTCAGAACTCCAAAGAGCCACTTGGCCACTACTGCACACACACCATGCCACTTGGGCACGTATCTGTGGTCTGAAGTCATGTGTCCACCCCAGTTCAGCGTGGCTGTCTTGGGTTCAGTTCTGTGCTATTCCAGATCCTTGAAGGCTCAGGCTGGTTACTACTGGTCATAGACCTGCCTAGGGTAAGCACAGGGCAGGTGACCTGCGTCTGCTTCATGGCCTGTTCTAGTTGGAGTAAGGTGGCTACAGATGCATGGACATGGCAGTCCCTGGTCTTCCCCTTACCCCATCTGTAGGGCAGCGATTCCCACTCTTTGTCCTTTAGCTTATCAGGACTGCCATTAGGTACCACTTATCACATTGGAGTTTCCTGTTCTTGAAGAACTCAGCCAAGTTGAGACAAGGCCCAGAGGAAGAGGGCAAATGCATTTGTAAGCCTTGGCTTATGTCCTTACAGCTGATCCCCAGGAGGCTTGCAACCCTCCTTGGGTCATTGTCAGGGTGCCCTGCAGGTATTTTCGCAAATAGCTGCAGTAACTCCTCATTAGCACAGGGCGTGCTGTCCAGATGCAGGCGAGGTCACTTTACTCTTCCGCCCCTGAAGACCAGAAAGCTCTTTCCAGGGTGCCATCCAAGGGTGTCTGAGCCGTCTCTTCCTAAATGGGAGCCCCAGTAAGCTTTGCCTGCACGTTTGCTCACCCAACTCAGGTTCGTTGCCATTACCAGCTGAAACCTAGTGTCCAGCATCGTTTGTGATTTGTGACTGCGTTCTGCCAAGGACAGGGCGTATCTGGGATCAGAATCCAGGTGCAAGCCATCCCCAGTTGCAAGGTTCTAGGCTCAGAACTCAGATGCAAGCGGGACATAAACAGGTCCCCAAGGGATACACTAGTCTGAGCCTCCACGTCCTGGAGCCCACTCCTTCCTTTTGCTCTTCAGGTACCCCCCCCCCCGCCGTGTCTCCCCTTTTGCCTCCTCTCCCCACACCCTCCCTCTTATCTCTTCAATCCTTGTTCAAGTCAGCACACCAGATATGAAGCCATCTCTAGCAGACCAGAGGGGCCTGTCACCTGACTGACTCACCATGACTGATCCCCCATGTAATCAGCAGGGCATTGTGCCTTTGAGATTTCCCTGGGGAAGGGTCCTGTTTATAAAAGCTTGGCAGCACTCGAAGAGCTGAGACATCTCTGAGCATTCTAGGTGACTAAGTCTTGCAAACTTGTACCAGATGTATTCAGGATCATCTGACCTTTACACACCCCACCACCTCCTAAGTGACATCTTCTGAGAAGTCAGCCATCTGCCCTCTCCAGCAAGGTTTTTTTTTTTATTTTTTGAACAAAAACTGATGGTCATTCTCCTCCTTCAAGGGGTACCTACTGGAGAAGACTCCTGTAGCGTATGACCATCTTTCTATAAGATCTGGATGAATCCATGTAATTAAGCTCGTCTTTCCCCCCTACCTAGAAGGTGGCTAGTCCCAGCTCATTACTGCACTAGAAATGAGGCCAGGATTTCAAGTGGGAGTTGGCCAGTGTGTGTACTCACCGCATCCTAGGTAGCCATTTAAGATAGGAAGTGACCACTTCAGCCTGTCACTCTGTTGTAAGAGTAGCTGGAACACTTTACTTGCTTAGCCGAAGCTATGCAGGTCTGTGGTAGTGAAGCCCAGGTTAGAGAGAGAGTATGCAGAGAAACTCAAAAGACCAATAGCCATGGGTGTCTTGCCCCAGGCAAAGAGATTTGCAAAGGTTAGAGTAGGGACAAACTTATTGCCATTCTGGTTTACAAAATCTTTAGGGTGTCTAGGAGTGAGCCAGAGTCGGCTGGACAACAGTTGGCTGCCTTAATCCTGCCTCCATGGGGTGACCCTAGGAAAGGGCCTCCTTAGAAGTCTGGAGGTCAGACAGCCCTGGGTCCTGTTAGGTCACCAACTCCTATTAGAAAGTACTTAGCAACAAGGACAGCAGAGTAGCAACTCAGGCTAGAGGCCCTGTTGGCAACGCTGAAAGATGGTGACTGGAATGGTGGGCCCTAGCGCTCAAACTGCTTCAGAGGAGGAGGGTGACCTGACAATCATGTCAGGAAGCTAGATCGACACTGGAGCCACCTGTTGTGTGTTGACTCAGCCTGGTTCATTCTTTAGGTCAAGGGTGTTCTATAGCAGTAGGTGGTAAGTTTCTGGGTGGTGGCTTTGCTTTTCCCTACTTGCAAGAAAGGGTCGAGTTGTGTCCCAGGATGTCTTATGCCCATTAGAAAAAGGATTAGCTAGGAGCAAGCATCTCATCTGAAAGCCAAATTCAGATGGAAATGTCTCCAGGGCAGTCCCTCATCAACTAGCCCTGTCAGGGACGCCCTATGTGCACCCCGGGAGGTACACCTCAGTAAGACCCCCTCCCAGGGCATGCTAGTGACATGTTTCCAGGTCAGCTTAGGACCTGAGGTGTGTAGAGATGACAACATTTCTTAAAGCCAGAATCTCCAACTACGGGTCCTATTGCAAAAATAGACCATCAGCTTTACTCAAGTCCATCTCCTTAAAGTTCCTGGTCAAGAAGTCTGTGGAACCTCCCATTGTAGGGGATCAAGGCCCTGAGTGAAGCATCCTGTCATCCTAATCCATATCTGGACTCCCCCAGGTATCTTTTTTTTTTTAAAGAGAGAGTGAGAGAGGAGAGAGTGAGAGAGAGAGAGAGAGAATTTTTAATATTTGTTTTTTAGTTCTCGGGGGACACAACATCTTTGTTGGTATGTGGTGTTGAGGATCGAACCCGGGCCACACGCATGCCAGGAGAGCGCGCTACCGCTTGAGCCACATCCCCAGCCCTCCCCCAGGTATCTTAAGTGATGTCTGAAGGATTTTTAGTGCACCCTAGGTGGTTAGAGCAGATGGTTTAAGCAGAGATCCTAAAGTTAACCCCAAACACTCAACTGTGTTGCCTTTGGATTTCGGGATTATTGGCATCAGGTTTGCCGTTTCGGGTCATTTGCTATTTTACAAGCCATTTTATCTGGAAGTTCCAAGTTTAGATTCCGAGGCAAGGCTACTTAGCCCACCATGAGCATGTGTGCCTGCCATCAACCCCATGCCAGCTCAGACTCCCGAGCAGCTAGTGAGAGTCCTCTTGTGGCTATAAAGCTGCTGAGTGCAGACAAGGGGCTGCTCTCCTCAGAAGGAGAGCCTTTTCGGTGTGCCTCCTGTTACACACAAGGAGTCCCTTTCGTGACGTTCCAGTGGGTGGCGGTCCTTGGACTTTGTGTGGACCTGTCCTTTTAGGGATAGTTCGTACTCATTTGATAATGCGTTAGCCTGGGACTCAAGTTTCAGCTTAACGGCATCTTGATATATTGATGGCTTGTGTCTCGCCAACATGGCAGAGTCAGCCTTTGACACTGTTTCCTTGAAGTGTCCCCCCTCGCCACTGTAAGCTTCCATCTTAAGTGGTTTAATTTTTATGGTTAGTTTTTAGCCACAGGGGCTCATGCATTAACCTCTGACGAAAGGCTGCCCCATCTACGTGATCTATCCCAGTCCAAGACCACTGAGGGTTTATGGGAAGGACAAGTTGCTATTGGATATGGATTCCCAGGTTTAAAGAAAGGACATTGGACAAGGAAAGAGCCTCTTCATGAACTAAGTTTAAGGTGTATTTGATAAGTTCTGAGGTGGGTCTGGCTCAGCCTCCTACACCCCTCACTGAGACACAAATAGTCTGGGCTTAGCTTCAGGGGTTCTAACCCAGGAATTGTGATCACAACTAGTCTATTATTTTCTCCAAACAGAGCCAGTTGTGGCCAAATTTGAGAGCAATACCTGCTGCTACTTTGCTGATTACTAAGGCCTCA
The DNA here is from genome assembly GCF_052094955.1 of Ictidomys tridecemlineatus. Classification (NCBI taxonomy): domain Eukaryota; kingdom Metazoa; phylum Chordata; class Mammalia; order Rodentia; family Sciuridae; genus Ictidomys; species Ictidomys tridecemlineatus. The sequence continues at coordinate 151,627 of NW_027522411.1, forward strand.
AAGTTAACCTTGAAACGAGGTCATGAGGTTCAGACACCAAGTCCGGGAAGTTTATGAAGGGTCAACACGGGTTCACAGGGGAAGGGAGGATATGTCAGGCTGTCTTGTTAGGGCATTAGATCGACCCCACTTTTGGTCCAGTCCTAGAAGATACCTCTTGAGCACCAAGGTTGAGTAGCTCTGGAGATGGGCATTTCGAAGAAGTCTTCAGAAACGCCAGATGCACAGTGGTCAGTGGCTCTAGTATCATAAAGCCATGTGCCCTCCCCCCATCTGAAAGGTCAACTCCCTGTCCTGATTGCAAGACCTGAATAAGGTCAGCAAGTCTTGAACTTCTACAGATTATGTTTCTAGAACATATGTTCTAGAACGTACCATGGCCATGCTATATGACAAGAAAGAGGGATGTTCACAGTTAAGCACTCTCCATGAACTATAAGGATTTATAGCTTCTGGAGAGGACCAGCTTCTAAGGTGGGTGTAGTTCATTGAAGGGGATCCCAAGAAGGTGGCCCTTAGCAAAGGCAGTAGACTGCCAGATAAGACTGCAAGTTTATACCCCAGTCACAAGTCCCCATACAGCTAAGTTCACATTTAATACTTTTGATAAGTACTAAGTATTCCTCTATGGAGATACAGGAATAGGATAAGTGGGGACACTACGTTGATTCAGAACAGCTCACAGGTACAAGATTCCCAGTGATCAGTGCAGACATGTCCCTATGACACCACCCCTTAAGGTGCACCCACTGGGACCCGATAAGGGCCACTCTCTGGCATGAGTTCCTGGGACTGTTTACAGGTTCAGTATTTTTCCCCAGGATGGATACTAAGCTTAGTTTGAATTAAAATCCATTAGGTGTCTCAGGACACGATTTCCACTTGGGCTCCCAAAGTCCTCTAGAGTGGTCACAGGCCACTGTTTCTTGCGACAAGCAAGTTTATACAGCTCTTGGAAGTCAAAACTAATTTGATAACTTGCCCTTGGGACAGGAAAGCCAACTATGTCCTCCAGAAAATGCTAGCCACCTAGTACCAGGAGAATCAGAGTCCTAACCACCCATTTAGGCACCCAAATGGCCCCAACCAGCAGCCCAAGTCATCCTTTTGGGGTACTTAGGTCAACCCCTAACCAATGCTTGGTTTGGAGATATAGACCATGGAAAATGAACTCGGTCAAGCCCCAGAAGTTTAGGCGGAATTCCCTTTTTGGATACATTTCTTATAGAAGTACAATCAGGAAGACAGGTCGTCTATGGAGAGTCATCAAGAGACCAACTTCAGCCTGAATAAGGACCCTCAGGGGATACTGGCCCCAACTGCTTTAGAGTTGGAGTTGACAGCTACTAGCTGTCATTCAGCATTAACTGGAGGGACAGTTTCTGCTTCTAAGGGACTCAGTGCACTCAAGGACAACCTGGCATGATGCATGACGTGTTCACCCTCATGGCCATTGTCAGCTGTGGCCAAGACAGGCAGGCCGAGGCAGGGAGGACAGGGTCTCCCCAGTGCCTTCAATTCCTGCCAGAGGTGACCTCTTATCTGGAAGGCTTCGTGACTTTCCAGATGCAGGTGTAAGCCCCCCCCCCACTCCAGCTGTTAGGCAGTGGAAGATGGGGACCAACAGATAAATGGTCCTCATCGCACTTCTAGGGTACTTGCCGACTCCTAGATGGCCTCATTGGGGAGCTGGTCAGATTGGTCCACCTTGTTTTGTTGTTTCAACAACTTACTCCTGTGACTCAAGGTCACCTTGACAAACCCATATGCTTGACCCCTAAATGCTGGCTAGGTTTTACTTTTAAATGTCAGGATTTAAGGACACTCACAGTTGGAGGCCAGGTCACTGGTCCCCCTCAAGGGGAAGCAAGATTCATCATGGCAGACATTCTTCCTGTAGCTTGGAAGGTGCAGGTGACCTCATTTTGGTAGTGGTTCATTGAAGGGCATCTCCCCCCCCCCCCGCCCCATCTCCCGTTGTAAGATTGTTCAGTGTTTTAGTGGACTGTCCTGATAGATAACAAAGCTCACTTACATGACATCAGGGTTGGGGAGGGAAGTCAAGATCAGGACGTCACATGCCCACTGTCTAGTCCTGGAGGAGTTAATGCCAAGCCCTGAGGCTTTAGGCACACTTCTCCAGTAGCCAGAAAAGTCCTGGTTTGTCCTTTCAATGATCCCAGCCGATTGCTAAGAACTTCAACCAGGAGCCTGCTCAAGGTTAGGAGCAAGGTCAAAGATAATTGTCTTCCTTGACCTTTTGTAAGGCCAAGGGCTACAGCTTCTTTAGGAGACAGCTCGTTTTAGAAAGATGACATAAAATCTTAAGAGGCCCAAGTACCTGCAGATCCCACTCACCTGACCCCGTGCAGCACAGGTGGGGTAGGTCTGCCTTCTCATTAAGGAAAAGACTTCTAGGATTTGAAGCCAGCTCAGCCCAGGACTCGTCCTTACTGCTTGACCTGGCATCTCATTTTAGACCAGATGCAAGATGAACTGAAATCCCCTTCAAGGGCTGCAATTGGGGGAAACTTATGACCTCATAGTTGACAGTCAGGAAGTGTCCAACATGGACAAGTCCCAGGCACAACCACAACAAGTTGGTCAAGAGGTCCTCACAGCTCCCTCCTGGCTCTAGGGCCTCTGTGGTGGACAGCTTTGTCCATTGTGTGAGAGGTGGCAGGGCTTAAGTGGAACATTTGAGCGTCCCCATCGGTGTGCAAGTTGCTTAAGAATGTCCTGCCATGGGAACCTTCTACCACGGGGAGGCTGGCTTCCTTCACCATATTGAATAGAGCCCTCGCTGCAGCTGGGCGTGCAAGCCCATTGAGTGATTAACCCATCGCCTCCTGCACCATCATTTGTTTTAATTAGAATAGCTAGAAATCCAGCCAATCCCCATGATGCTGGATGGGCATCATGAGCACCCCACAACACCATCTGCCGCATCACCATTCTTGCAGGGACCCAATTTAGAGAGTCAGCCCTGTGATCTAGAGCATTTAGTGGTGAAGATGAACCTTAGGGTTCCCCCTTGCCAAGGTAAGTTGCAGGTTTTTCTCCTGGAGCTTCTTGTAACTGGGAGTGATCCACAGGTGGGTGGAGGGGTGAGCATGAGAACCAGCAAGGTTCCCAGGAGCTCGAGGGTTAACCCACTGCACCTGCAGGTTTGTGGTCCCTGATTATTTACTGCATGTGTGGACTTCACTAGCAGGACTTGCAGTACTGGAGCCTTGAGCTTGGAGTAAAGCTAAAACATTGACAGTCAACCACACCACCCCTGGCCCCCAGGAGAGCTTCCCCAGGTGCTGAAGACTTGGGGTTTGCAGCCCAAAAAGGCAAGACTACCTCCTCCCAGAGCAGGTACCCTGTGCCAGGCCCCCTCCCCTTCCTAGGGGAGACCTCTCTGGCTTCAGGGTCCCCTGTTGCTTGTAAGTGGAAGCTTTAGTTTTGAGCCATCTTGGGCTCCCAACTCCCTTTCCAGCATATAAGGAGCTGAGATGTCGAGATGGGAGAAAATATTCAAGTCAGAAGCAAAGAGGCAAGTGGGGGGACTTAGGATACATCTAGGACTTTCCAGTAGCTAAGGTCACTGTGCAGACCCAGGAGGTGATAAAATGGCCACCTTAGGCTCAGCCGTCTGAGTTCTCCCTCAGATTAGCTCTTGGAGGTGAAGCCAGGCCTTCCCGGCTTCAGAGAGTCAGCCCTGTGATCTAGAGGGGACTATCATTGGAGTAGTACTGTCACTCAGAAAACAAAGCTAGGTACTACAGTCACTGTTGGGCTTGTGGAGTGGCAGAGAGGTGAGAACTCTCCAGAGGCCCTCGGGCAACTTGAGTTGATGCTCCAGAGCAGGCCAGCCCTCCTCCAGCAGGATAAGCTTAGAAGGTCTCCCCCACCCCATCAGTCCCTAGGCCAGAACCTGCTTCAGCTGTAACAGACTTGGGAAGAGAGATGCTCATGAAGCCAGCTTCACAGGGTTTAGGACAGAGGCTTTTTCAAAAAGAAAGGAACCTTGCTAACTAAACCCAGGTCAGAATCCTGCCCTGGGCTTTCTCTCTCCTCCCCCACTCCAGTTGGTGGGCTCAGAGCCCAGCGTCCCTGCAAAGGTAGAGCAACAGAGCTTCAAGGCAAGCTGCATGTGTGCAGAGCCCAGGCTAGGAACATGGTGTTTAGGAGCTTAGTGCATATCACCTGGCAGTTCTGCCAGAAAAGCTCCTGTTCTCATTACCCACCCTGTGGGACACACCTTTGTGTCCCAAAGTGATCCTGTAGGTATGAAAGATCAGCAAGTCCCCCTGCAGGTTAGACTTTGAGCAACTGGACTAAGACGCAGAGAAGATGCTTTTGAGAGTTGAGTAAGAGCAAGATTTTACAAGCAGAGTGCTACCCCGTGCCCCCTGATGACTCAGCTCCCTCCCCTCTTGGTCCTTCCCCTTCCCTAGAACTTAGCTCATAGGATGCCAGAGCCCAGTGAAACTTTGCTCCAGATACAGACAGTCCCTCTAGTGCTCAATCCCCTGGATTCAGATTTTAAACGTCCCTCCCGTCTCTAACAACCTCAGTGTTCTTTTTTCTTCCCTGGATCAGAAAATCTTGAACTTCTCATTTTGCCCAAGCAGTGGAACAGCAAGAGAGAGAGAGAGAGAGAGAGAGAGAGAGAGAGAGAGAGAGAGAGAGAGAGAGAGAGAGAGAGAGAGAGAGAGAGAGAGAACAGTAAAATGACCCACACCCAATCCCACCTCAGAGCAAGAGCAGAGCAGAGACAGCCCCTGAAGCCAGAGAGGGTCCTTTTAACCCCCACCCCCCCAAACACACACTGAGTGTGATCCTCACGCCCACTGGCTGGCTGCCCTCCTCCCAAATACCCATCAGTTGGGCCCCAGGAGCAGCTCCTGGAGGTTTTCCAGTCCAGGTGCTGCTTGTAAGCCCAGCTCCCCCCTGTTGCCTGTGATTGTCCACCGCATGGCCTTCCACTCTCGAATGTATTCCATGAGGACAAATGGCCCTCAAATACAAACAGCAGTTGACTGGGCTCCCCAGAGCCTGACAAGCCCCCAGCTAACAAAGCCATCTCAGCCCCTGGCTCCTACCTGTCACCCCAACTATCATCCTCTAGCCACCTGAGTGCTGTTTGCCTCCTTTAACTTAGGGTGCTCTCTGGATAGCTGAAGGTGGGGGTTTTCATCTGTGCTTTTATCTAAGTCCTTATTAAACTATCTTCCTTTAATCCACACCACCCTTTCCCCAAACCCTGGCTCGGACGCAAGCTTTGAACTCTGGATTGGTTCATTTGCCTTTGCTTGCCTGTTTCCCCATCAGAAAC